>NC_056744.1:544905330-544980330 GCF_019279795.1 Protopterus annectens
TGAAGGTGGAGGCTGTTTTTAAAGTGTGCAAACAGATATACCTGAGCACCAACGAGGAAATGAGACCAGATCAATAAGCAAGTTACACCACGTTAAGCAGGAATGTAAACCTGAAGTTTGCAGCCAAGTGTGACAGAGACAGGTGCTACATAAAGTGTTTACGAAGTGTTTTAGTTACAAACCATTTAAGAAATACAAAGTCATGCTTGCAAAGGTAGCCATTAATTAAAGAAAACATTCCGAGGGTGTAACAAAGTATATGAGACAAGGGTTAAGAACAGCTTATTAATGTCTTCCTAACTAGGAATTAAATGATGAGTGCACCACAATTCCTGTTTTGAGTGAAGCATTACACTATACAAATGAAGGAGAAACCGACAGCTGCTCCTCCACGGCTGAATTATTTTCATTGTCTCAAAATACAAGGCAGCTGCAGCTGTAGAAACTTTACTCATAGGATAGTCAAGCAGCATTAATAGCAATAGCCTTCCGTGTCCTTTAATGGAGATGCTGTGGCACAGCTTATAAAATGGACCTTTTAAACATGAAGAAAGCAGCTGGAACCAATAGAACTGGTACTGTGTCTGGTTTAATGGCAAACATTGCCATGCCAACCAAAAAGAGGCAATAACAATGGCTTACAACCTTAAAGATGACGGATGAAAGTTAGTTGTCTACTATACTTTTCTGCTGAAGAGAAAAATCCCGAACAAGGTACCTAAATAAGACATTATGCCAGGCTTATGGGTCTTAAAAAGTAGAAACTGTTTCTAAACATGCTGAAGCTCAGGCCAAAATCTTGGGGTATCCCTCTGGCATTCCACCCTCTCATTATTCAGATCTAACAAACAATGAGCTGCCATCTTGTGAGAGCTTACAGGAAGCATCTGCTTGAACTCCTCCTTTTTAGAATGATGCAACCATGGCAAGAACCAAAAAAAAAAAAGGCAAAGGATACCAGTTACAGCGCACAGCAACAAACAGTCTTTGGTGAGCTGTCAAACATATGGACTGCATATGCGATGAAGACTTCATGAAGGTAAAGTTGGCGGGAGAATTTCCATTGTATACAAGTTAAATAAAAACACGAAGTCCATGAAAACAATGTAATGCCTTAGAGGTAATGAAACTTTTCACAAAGCTATGCAGACAGTTGTTTAAGAAAAAAAACATGTGCAATTGTTAGTATCATCACTGTGTCAATGATAGGTGAGTAATTAGGTAGAGCACAGAATTACAGTCACGTGCATTTGAATGAGCTGTTTCCTGTGACCAAGAGTTTGAATCCTTCAGCTTCCATCTCCCTATTGTATGACCTCAGTTACTTAACCAGACAGTATTCCCAGTCTGAATCTTTATGGGGCCCATGTGCCTATAAAGTAAATAATGCTGCTGGTCTCTAGCCTGGTTGCCACAGGAAAGAGATTTACATTAACAGTGCATATTTTGTGATTGATAATTCTAATTAATTTCATCAGAAAAAGGTGCAGAAGTTAACACAAATCCTGGATCGCTAAAATAGATTATACTCAGCTGCAATGCATCACCTTCATTTTCTTTATTTACTGACATCTGTTTACCAGGAAAGTCTGATTGGGTAATAAATACCCATTTCAGCGGAAGCCTGGGGAGAAAAGCTCTAGAAGTTTAGATAACATGAAATAAAGCAGTAATACTGACATAATTAAAGAAAAAGGGTATATAAATACAGTTTGACAGTGGAGTAGACATGATACAATAAATTATGAAGAGACACCAGTAATGCAATTAAAAAAAATTTAAAAAAAATGACAATTAAATATGACAGTTAAAATATTAGAAGTATATTCTATTATGCTAGGGGAAAAGATATAATGCTTGCAATCTTGCGAAAAAATTTTTCCCCAAGTCTAAGATTGGAATCAAAGAGAATCACTGTCTGTTTTCTAGAATTAATGTTTCTTACAGGAACTGCTGGTATTAGGAAGTGTCACATTTCACTAACAAAAAAATAAAATTACAGTGCTACAAAACTACCTTACTGGAGCAGCATTTCTGAAAACAGTTCTTTAATGGTTCATTTAGGGTGCTGTTATAGTAGCACCATTATAGTTACTGGTATAGTATTTCAACAGAACAGCTTCACAATACCACACAATGGAAATGAATTAAATCAGGTACTGAATATGTGTGTGTGTGTGTGTGTGTGTGTGTGTGTGTGTGTGTGTGTGTGTGTGTGTGTATGTGTGTGTGTGTGTGTGTGTGTGTGTGTGTGTGTGTGTGTGTGTGTGTGTGTGTGTGTGTGTGTGCATTTGTGCACATGTGAAAGCAATTTAATTCTCAGAATGTTTGATTCATAGATAGATTCATAGATTAGTACTAGGCTAACTGCCCTTGAGAGACATTTTAAGCCTAGCCAATTACCCCATGTGAGAATCAAACCCTGCACCTACTGTCTGTAAGGTAAACACCTTAATTCCACCAACCTCCCACTTCAGACTTTTAATAGTCTTTTAAACAGTGGGTCAGTTTTCTTAGTTCTAGTATGTTAGAACTTAAATAAAGATTTAGAGTATTATACATGCTAATATTGTTATAAACAAATATCATAGGTTCATAGATTAGTACTAAGCTAACTGCCCTTGCGAGCCATTTTAAGCTTAGCCAGTTATCCCTTGGGAGACTCAAACCCTGCACCTTGTGTTTGTAAGGCAAACACTTTAACCATTAGGCCACCCTCCCAACCCTCTGATATATCTCTGCTTAAAAATAATTATACATACATTATTTCTGCATAGATTTTTAACAATGCTTTGTGATTTAGTAAATGTTAACACTGATTTGTCTTTTTATAAATTTTGATATATTGCTTTGCTGTTATGAAGAAGGATAAACATATCTTTTACAATATTTTGCATCTTGACAAAGGAAGGGGCACTGTTTCATAATAAATCAAGATCTACCACTAAGCCAGAACATGATATGGCATGACCAGAAAGGATGGCATACCCTTGAAACTGAGGATTTCCACTGGTCAAAGTCAAAGTCAAAGTAAACTTTACTGTCATACAGATCAAAACAGAGGAAAAAGTGTGTGTCACTGCACGAAATTTCGATACTCCGGCTCGTACCATAACAATTACAGTTTACAGAAGGAAGATTAATAATAATTTAAAAATACTGAAATAGAAATCAAAAATAAGATACTAAAATAAACACAATAAAGTATAAAATGTAAAGTGAGCTATTTAGATAACAATGACATATTGCACATAAATAATGTTTGTTTACCCATTTAGCAGGTTAGGCTATGGGTCTGTTGTTCAGCAGTCTGATAGCACGTGGGAAGAAGCTGTTATGGAATCTGGATGTCCTGCATCTAATGCTTCTGTAGCGCTTCCTTGTTGGCAGGAGTTTGAACAATCCATAGGCCGGATGATGTATATCCCTCAGTAGTTTTTGGACTCTGCCATAGCATCTGTTTGAATATATGTCCTTTAGGCACTGAAGGTTGGAGCCAATGATTTTTGTAGCTTTTTTAATGATCTTATCCAGTGCCTTCCGATCGGCTTGAGAGCAATTTCCATACCAGACAATGATGTTGTTTGTCAGTACGCTTTCAATTGTGGCTCTGTAGAAAGTAAGTAGGACCTGTGAGGGGAGGTTACCTCTATGAAGTTTCCTAAGGAAGTGGAGACATTGTTGGTCTCTCTTTATAAGGTAGGAAGTGTTTGTGGCCCGACTGAGGTCTTGTTGATATGCATCCCTAGGAATTTGTTGCGATTAACTCTCTCCACTGTGGCACCATTGATGACGATAGGGGTGTGTGGCTTATTTATCTTCCTAAAATCAGTGATGATTTCCTTGGTTTTCCCAACATTTAGTACTAAATTGTTGTCAGTGCACCAATAAACGAGTTGGGTCACCTCCTCCCTGTAGGCTCCCTCATCTTCCTTCTTGATAAGGCCGATTACTGTGGTGTCATCTGCAAATTTGATGATTCTGTTTGAATGATGCTTAGCTGTGCAGTCATGTGTTAGAATTGTGAAAAGAAGTGGACTGAGTGCGCAACCTTGTGGGATGCTGGTGTTTAGGGTGATGCTGTTTGAGAGATGTTTTCCAGCTCAAACTATTTGTGGCCTTTCAGTCAGGAAGTCGAGGATCCAGTTGCATATTTTGTTTTCTATGCCTATATTACTCAGCTTAGACAGCAGTTGTTATGGAATTACTGTATTGAAGGCAGAGCTGAAGTCTATGAACTGCATGCGTACATAACAGTCCTTATTTTCCAGGTGGTCCAAGGTGTGATGAAGTGTTAAGGCTACGGCATCCGTAGTAGAACGATTTGGCCTGTATGCAAATTGAAAAGGATCAAATGTAGCAGGTAGGCAGGATGTTATGTGATCCTTGACCATTTTTTCGAAACACTTCATTACTGAGGTAAGTGCAATTGGCCGGTAATCATTTAATGATGCTGGAGATTGTTTCTTGGACAGAGGGATGATGTCGGTGGTCTTGAAGCATTTGGGCACTTTTTCCTAGCTGAGAGATATATTGAAAATGTCTGTGAAGACTGGTGCCAGCTGATCAGCACAGTTTTTAAGTAGCCTCCCTGGGATCATATCCGGAGCAGATGCTTTGCCTGGGTGAACCCTACGTCGGTTCCTGTGTACCTCTTCCACATTGAGGCAGAGTGATGTGCCATCTGCGTTGGTTGGTAGTTGCTTTGGTATGGTTCTATTTGATTCCTCGAATTTACTGAAGTAGATATTTAGCTTGTTTAAAAAGTTTGGGTTATCATCACAACATGTGGATGGTGGCTTATAGTCTGTGATGTTTTGGATCCCACTCCACAGCTGCTTGGGATCTTTCTGGTCAGTGAGGTGTCTCTGTATTTTCAGACCGTAGGCCTGTTTTGCTACTCTCACACCTTTGTTCAAGTTGGCCCTGGCCTTTTTCAAAGCATCTCTGTCTCCAGCCTTAAAGGCAGAATTGCGCATTCTCAATAATTCGTATACCTCACTGGTGAGCCAGGGTTTTTGGTTGGCTCTGATGGTTACATCTTTCAGGGTGGTGACATCTTCGACACATTTTGTGATGTATGCCACAAGCGTTTCAGTATACTCATCCAAATTAATGCATTGATTTGTGGTGACAGCTTCTTTAAATAGATTCCACTCAGTGCATTCAAAGCAGTCTTGCAGAGCTGAGACAGTTGTTTCAGGCCAGATCCTTATTTGCTTCTTGAAAGATTTTTCTCTTACTAGAAAGATGTCACCCATGTTAAGACAAGATAAGACAAGTATGAAATGGGTGTATCTAAATAAATCTGGTTTCTTACTCTAAACCATGACTGCTATATCCAACATCTCAATTGGTTCAAAACTCCAGCTGAAGAGCTACTCTGGCAGATCCTAACCCATGTCAGCTGCCAAACGGCCAAACAGCCACATCACTTCTCAGGAACGGCTTGGCAAGCTGAAGGACATACACCACTTGTAGCAGAGACTGCTGCTTCTATTCTTGTTCTGACTGGATGGGGCACCAGCAAAAGAAGGGCCAAGTAGAGTACTGGCCCCTAAGTAATGACAAGTGTAGCTTAGTGAGAAGCCACAGCACTGTTGCTCCAAACCTTGCTGGTAAAGGACTGTGCTAGCAAAGTCGACTTTGACCTTTGCATCTTCTTTTGCTTTGGGGGAGGTAGGTCATACTTCCAGTCGTAAAGAAGGGTGAGCAAGAGCTTTTAGTTTGGCCTTCAACTTCTGTTAGTCCCAGTCTTGGGCTATTCAGCAATAGGCTATGTGGCTGAAATTTCTCTTTTCTTTTTATCTGGTTTTAAGTTCATTTTATCAGCCTGTTTCTGTTTTATCTGTTTTCCTGCTTGTCTTTTGTGTTAAGTTTAAAGTTTGTATTTAAATCAGAGTTTGTGTTGTTTTTGACACTGCACCATTCGATTAAAGCCTTTATTCAGTAGTTCTAGTAAATAGTTACACTACATTTGTATTTAATTCATGTGATAGCAGTCAGCCATTTGTGTAACTTAAACAATTGTACAGCAAATGTAAAGCTGTTACTGTCAACTGAAATTCCTGTGTAACTTAGCAAGTGTAAAACTGTTAGCAACAACTGAAACTGTATTCTTGCCCTAAAGGGCCCGAGTCATGACTGAAAAAGGTCTTTGGACCAGATCATTTACCTGGTTAACATAAATAAATAAATAAACAAATAAATAAAGTCTGAAATTAAATCTGGGTAGTCTTTTTTATAAGAGAAATTGAGAACCGGACTGAGATTGCATACATTCTGATTGCTTCTAGAAGAGGGAAGGGTTGCAGTTAATTGCCAGTGTTGTTCTAGCCCCAAGAGCTTTTTTTTTTTTTTTTGTTAGGCCTTCACCATCTGTCTCTGCCAATCTCAGGTAATCCAACAATCAAGCTAAGTGGCTGAACAAATCCCACCCTCTGACCCTGCTCCTTGTTAGAATATCTCTCTTGTTGTCTGCTACTTACGTTAATTTGTCCAATCCCTCCTTCTTATCCTTTAGTGGTTGCTGTCATTAAGTCCAAAAGTATCCCTCCCTTTTAGCTAGTAAGGATTAGTCCAGATAAAAATCTCTTTAGCTAGCAGATCTAGGAGACTCTCTCTCTCTCTCTCTGCCTCTCTCTCTGATACCCTTCCTGTGGGAGGAATAAAGACACCTTGTTGAAGTTACCAGTAGTTTATTCAGTTAAGCAGGTAGATGGACAAGTGTTCTTCATCCATCTACCTGCTTAACTGAATAAACTACTGGAAACTTCAACATGGTGCTTTCATTCCTCTCACAGGAAGGATATCATAGAGAGAGAGAGAGAGAGAGAGAGAGAGAGAGTCTCCTAGATCTGCTAGCTGAAGTGATTTTATCTGGACTAATCCTTTATACTCTGTTTCTTGTTAGTCTTCTCACCTTCTGGGTTACTGGTGGGATATCAGTCGAGCCCTCTGGATTACCTCTGTTTTCCCTTTTAGCTATTTGGATACTCATGTACCATCTCCTTCGCTCAATGCTTTCTGGAATTCATAAACTGCAATGCCCTGGATCAACTTATCCATACCCTACCAGGGGCAACAATATCCTAGATCTAGCCATTACCAACATGACTGACCGGTGTTCCACAACTGAAGTCAACGCCTCATTGGTCCGATCCGACCATAAGCTAATTACCCCTAGATATCCACATCCTGCCCCCACCCCTCATTAAGGAAACCATGGTAAAAAATTTCTCCAAAGCCACCTTCATGCTTCTTAAGACAGAAGTGGTGAACTTCATGACACCCATGAAGATGGACAATAGTTACGACTACTGAATCCTACACAATTGCACTTTATAAGTACTTACATGAGTGCATGGATCATGCTATCCCAAACAGAACCAAGACGCTATCCTCCAAAAAAAGGAAGCCAATCTGGTGGTCCCCTGCCATAAACAAATTGTACAACAGAAGGAAGAAACTGTTGCAAAAGAGAGTAAAATCCCTTGAGTGGAGGATCTCCCTGGTCAGCCTCAGTAAGAAGCTGCGATCCCTGATAAAATCCTCCAAAGCTAGTTACGAAAACTAAATTGCCACTGATTCTAAAGACAACCACAAAGCATTCTATAGCTATGTCAAGAATCTCAATGGCAACACTCAGATTTGCTCTGAGTTACAGCACAATGGCACTAAATATACAGACCCAACTGATATTGCCAACATTCTGGCAGATAGGTTCAGTGCCAAACTTTACCCCCCTCTCACCCCCTAAAGAGCCCATCTCTATACCGGAAGAATGCAAAGTTCCTGTAATCACGGCTGCACAGGTGAAAACCACACTCTCCAAAGCCAAGAACACAGCATCCATGGGACCAGACAACATCCCAGGCTGTGTTCTACACGAACTACAGAACGAACTGGCACCCCACCTATGTACCATGTTCAATCATAGCCTCACCTCAGGCTTTGTGCCTGCTGAATGGCGCACAGCAACGGTTATCCCACTCCAAACTCTGGACCCCACCCAGTTTGGGTTTGTAAAAGGCAGATCATGTCTCCTAAACCTGATAGACTTCTTTGAAGCAGTCACCAAAGCCGTAGACAAGGGTAAGGTGGTTCACACAGCCTATCTAGATCTTGCCAAGGCTTTCGACACCATCCCCCACTCTGGAATTATAGATAAACTCACTAAACTAGGTATAAATCCCTATGTCACAAGATGGGTTGCCAACTGGCTCACTGACAGAACCCACACTGTGAAAGTAGCAGACTCCAAATCCGACTTCAGGCCAGTGACAAGTGGAGTACCACAGGGTTCAGTCCTGGGTCCTCTCCTGTTTGGTATCTACTTCTCTGAAGTACAGGCTAACACAGAAGGTCTTTAGCTAATGAAGTTCGCAGATGACTGCAAACTAGGAGCTATAATCGAAACTCCTAATGATGTGGACATCCTACAAAAGGGCCTCACTGAGACAGATACCTGGGGTCAAAGCCATGGCCTCAAGCTCAATGCCAAAAAGTGCATTGTCATCCCCTTTGGTAAAAACTCTGTACCCATGAACTACAACATAGGAGGTAGTATACTTAACACCGAAAGTGTGATAAGAGACGCTGGGACACAGGTGAACAGTAGTCTCTCCTTTGATAATCACATCACCACAGTAGTCAGGAAATCCTTCTATGTGGCACACCTCATCACAAAAGGTTTCTCATCCAGAAAAAAAGAGGTCATTGTTCCCCTCTACTCATCACTCATTAGACCCATTATAGAGTACAACACCCCTTTTGGTATGTACCTCACAAGATATCTACAACAACTGGAAAGGCCGCAGAAATACCTGACAGAGGATTACTGGCCTCAAACAGATGCCCTACGCAGACTGTCTCAAAAACCTCCAGCTTTTCTTCGTTGCATATCGCCTACTCAGAGGTGATCTCTGCCTAACATACAAAGCTATGTCAAACCCAGAGCTGTTGGACATGCTCCACTTAAAGAAATCTCAATCCCTCTGAGCTACACACTCTAGGGACCCAAACCTTGTCACCACAATAAAGAGAACATGCTGGAGGGATAGATTCCTGTCTCAGAGACTTCCCATACTCTGGAATAAACTACCTATCTATATCAAACAAAGCTCCTCATTAGCACTCTTCAAGAAAAATCTTGATGATTGGATGGGAAATAGGAAATTCACCCTGGGGATCACCTCTGTGGCTCTGCTCGACAGTGGCACAGGAAAATAATTTTCTTGGATGGCAAAAGCCAGGATATCTTTTTGGCTGGGCTTGTACAGGCCCCAGGGCCGATAGCTTAGTCCCTACCTATGAACCTATGGATACATTTTCCTTCCCATTGTTTTCCATACATCCTGAGTAAAGGTTGTCCACCAAACAAACCAGTATTGCTCTTGGCTCTTTACATGCCCTTACTGCCAATCATCTTTGGAAGCTACTCCCAGTCTCATCTCATCAGCTCATACTAGTGACAACAAGAAGATCATACTGGGAAGTTCAGCTCCTTAGACTGCTAAAGCTTGAGTTACCTTGTCCTTTGTAGCTTCCTGCCTGGTTTGTGGACAGTCCGGTACCAAGATGTAAGATCAGCCCATACCTCTCAACCTACCAAATTCTTCAGTATTTACTGGTTTTGAGGGCAAAATAATGGGGTGCCATGAATTTGCTAGTGACCCCTTCTATTCCCATTTTTGTTTTTTCAAATTTTTTTTTAAAGTTGAATTTTTTGCTGATGTCACCACGTGGAGGGCATGTGTGATGATGCCAGCTTTGTGAGGCACACTGCTAGCCTGTTGGAAACCCGGATGAGGGCTTGGAGTCTGTATGTCTACATTTGTACTACATACATTCATGTTGTGCATTTAGAGCAGCAGGCAGCAGTGACCAACGAGTAGAGGAGCTGTAACATTTTCTTAGTTTTAAGATTTACATTGTTAATCTTCCATCCGGACCCAAGAAGAAACAAGTAAGTTTCTGCAGTGCAGTGCAGCAGAGCAGAGTCTGGTCCACTTTCACCCAACAGGAATCCCAGACCTAGGATCAGAATGAGAAAATCCTCAACCTCCTCTGGCTTCAGGTAAAAGAAAAAAAAATGTGTATTGTGTATGCTGTAGCCCCAAGTAAGTAAAAAAGAATAAAAAAAATAAATGGGCCTTATTTATTGCCTTCATTTGCCTACTAGAAATTAACTGTGTCTGTGACTAAGAGTCTGACTGCTGAACTGCTGATGCATTTACTGACTGCAAAAGGTTTCAACTTGCAATTGTAAGTAACACATTTTAGCCAGACCAGCCATCAGTTCACACTTTGCACTGGGATTGATGTGTGGCCAGTGAAGATACCACAACAACATCCCAGAAAGCTGTTGTCGGACCAGGTATTTGTCAGCAATTCAAAGTATTCCTATAGGAGGAACACTATAAAGTGGAGAACTGGGACATTTTAAACTAAAGGATGGAGTTTTATATGTTTTAACTTATTCACAACGCAAACCTATTATGTTCACATTTTCAGCTGAGCTTTTCAACCAAACTGCTGTCTCGTTATCAATTGCTGGTGCGAATGCAATATTCAGGCGTAGCATACTTCTCAACCTCTTAGATCAAAAAATATGGACAATGTCTAAAATGATCAGGGGGACAAATAGGGACAGAGTTTAAATATTTCTCTTACAAACTTAGAAAGTTGATAGAATAATAGGTTTTGCATTAACATGAATTTTCTGAAGGATTTGGAGTCTTAAACTCAAATGTTTGTCATTATTTAATTACTGCAATCCTCAGCTTTTTGCTAGAAAAAGTATAGATTATAGGAGGAACACACCAAAAATATGAGGCAAAAATCTGGACATTCTTCGAAAATCTGTACAGTTGCGAGGTATGAGGTATAGGTTAGCAAAGCAGTTGTATAATTTGTTGTTCATTTTCATCAGGCATGCGCACTACCATTCATAGCAGTACAATTATTTGACTTGTGTTTTTAATAAAGCCTTTCTGACTTTTTTAATCAGAGTTTACTTTAGCCGTGGTTCTGCGTTACCTTTAGTTTTTATTGGCTTGCTGTTTTGGGGCTTGCAGATTTACTGCACACAGCATTTTTGTTTCTCTATTTTGTGGTGGGGATGGTACAAATGATGTTTGTACCACCCCTTCTTTTAATATTGTTTTTGCCAAATGCATATGAGATATTTTAAGAAATCACTTCAACGAACCACAGTTAAAACAAGTATATAGCAATTTGCAGAATTCACACGTGATTTAGCAGGCCAGATGTGCTCTCACTGTTTTGTAAATTTCTGTATCTGGCTCGACATGGGGATTGGGGAAAGGTATAATAGTTGGGTTTGTGTTTGGAAGCGTGTCTGTTTATATCTTGTGCTGTCTGGTGTATTTGTATGATGTTACTTTAGGCTTTGATTCTTACATGAAACTAAATATCATATGAGTCTTGAGTTTAATTTTTTTTTTCTCTAGGACAGTTGGATTAATTCAGACAGAACACTGGTAATCTCCTAGTCTGACAGTGATATTTTAGAATTAAGCAGATTTTGAAGCTTATTCTGCATTACCCATTCTTAATGTAATACGTTTTATTGTGCACTTGGTATTGTGTTATTGCCTACCATGAGATGTTACTGGCATTTCTTATTAGCTTGCCAAAATATGCAGATAATCATGATACTAATTAGTCTACTGGTAAATGTTTTCCAGTGCATCGGTTTGCTAGACAAAAAGCGAAAGATGTGTGACATAAATGTTTTAGGTACAATGTAATTGATTGCAGTAGTAAAAACTGCACTGTATAAATAAAATGTTTGCATGTAAACTGAAGCAAGGCTGTATTTTTGTTGCTAAAGTAAGATTTTATTTTTTTCTAAGATTTATATTGACAAAGTCAAATAACATTTTTAAAACCTTACCAGTGATTCTGTGTTAATCAGTAATCCAGAAAGTTATCTTAAATTAAATATTGGTTTGTCCACTTTATTGAAATGAATTTTGTTAATGCATGGAGTTCATTATGGTTAAGAATTGCAAATGTTTGACAGATCACATTTGCTATGTGTGGCAGTGCCTTAGGTTACTTCTCTTATAATTTGAACCATGGATTTTAGGTCTTGGCTGTACATGCAGCAGATTTCCATTTTGCATTGCCTCTTATTTAATTACAGAGTCTTGCAGTGTACTGCTGTAACTTATTAATGGACTTGTTCAGTGACCTCATTTAAAATGAGACAGGATTATTAGACTAAGATTGTACTGCAATGAAAATCATATGTGGTTATGTTTTGGTTCATAAGAGTAATGATGCAGGGTAACGAGCATAGACATGTGATTTGTAGATGGTTGAGGCATGTGTTGTGTGACACTAGGCAAAGTTAGCTACCTTTACCTGGCTTAAAAGCACAGCCATATTAAAGTGATTTGCATGTGCATCACCACATTTTAGTACACAGGCGCTGTTAGTTATGTATGTGGGTTTACTGGGGGGGGGGTATTTTTCTAAATTATAGTCTTTCTTTTTAGCATCATTAACATTTTCAAATTCAGATTTATGTAGGTAGTAGGTACCTATAAGCTAAGCATTAGTACAAAGGATAAAACAAGTCCAAATGTTAATATAAATAAACGGTATTGTTCTAGTTATACTTTGTGTTACTTAATATTATCAGTGTGTGTAGCAGCAGTTTATTTTTATGAAAGAAAATTGTATTTTAGTTTTTTACACAAGTTCAAAGTTTGATACAATTTCAAACGTTAATATAAATAAAACACTATTGTACTGGTTATATTTTGTGTTTAATATTTTGTCTGTTCTTCAATTTGCGGTTGAATGTTGGTATCCCACATTTCCACCAAAGTGGGCAGGGTTACATAATTATGTATGCACATATTATGTTAATCAGCATACAGATTTGTACCTATTTTTCATGTGACTTTGTCTAGATTTTTTTATGATTTCAGGTTGAGAGGTATGGGTCAACCTGCTTGTTTCCCTTATGTTTTCAGCCTCATAGCCCTTGGTATCCTTAGGAATACAGGGTAATGAAGAGTTGATTTCAGGTGCTAAGATCTCTAATATCTCAAGGGACCTTATGAAGGATATGCTGAAAGACATCCCATGCATGTTACAAATGTAGGCAAGACTCTGGTACTGAATGGAATCTTTACTTCCCCAAGAATAATGTACAGAAAAAGAAAAGATAATTGGCTTCAACAATTGGCTAAATAGTTGGTCTCATTCAAGGGGGCTTCAGTATGCATTAGCACAGGACAAGATGCTCGACAAGCCTACTTGTTTTACAAAGAATGATCTGCACCGTTCATTATAAAGCTTCTGTATACCGGCTACCCCATAGTGCCTTTTAGGTTGATTCCAGCTAATAGACATCCAGATGTAACTAACATATCAAATCCAAAACTGGATCAGATTAAGGTGACTCTGCTCAATTTTATAAGTTTCACCAACAAACTGCCCAACCTTGACTCTCTCCTGCATTGGGAACAAATCCATCTGTGTAATTATTGGAACTTGGCTTAAATCTCCAGAAAATACTCCTTCCGTACCTGGATTTGCACTTACCATACTTTATGACCTAATGACAACTGTGGTAGCATCTCCATATTTGTTTAGGACCATATGAACTCTAGACAGATCTTCAGTGACCCAAAAATGGAACTCACTGAACTCCAAAATACTTAACTCCAAATTACAGTAAACAGGGCCAAGTTTCCATTTATAACCTCTGACACCCTGTACATCCCCTGAAAAATCATGTACTGTTCCTAACTGTACTTGTTAAACAATAACTGCATCATATTGGGAGACTTTAACTGTCAATAAATTGGAGTATCTATACCTCCAATGTAGTATGTTCCCAAAAAAAACAAAACAAAAAAAAAAAACAAAAAAAAAATCCAAAATGCTCGATGCTGACTAGATCCAACCAAAGGAAGACAATCCAGACATTGAAATAAGAAAAAACCTTCCGGATGGATACTGCTGTCATGTAAAAGTTCTTTATTAAAACCAAAGACAAAAATAAAATCCAAAGACACAAGTGTAGAAGGTGTTAGCGCTTTCGGGTGTTACCCTTCATCAGACAAAGCACAATCAACATGAGACATTATTTAAAACAAACCTAAGCCAATCATAAGTTAGTAAAAGACCCGCCTATTTCTCAAGGCGGGCTTCATGGGTATGACATCATTAAGGCCGGGCCATCTATGAGCCATAAGTTCTATGATCCACCTAGACTCAATCAGTTCTGTCTGTTGTTTTATGTCCCCCCCTCTTTTGTTCAGTGTGACATTCACTACAGCCCTAAAAGTAAAAACATGTGTTGGAAACTCATTAACATGCCTACATAGGGCATTATGCACATCACCATTTCTTATGACTGATAGATGCTGTAACAGTCTCACTTTAAACATATTGTTGGTCTTGCCCACATAAAAACATGGGCAAGGCCTACACTCAGCCAGGTAAACTATGTTCTTCATCCTACAAGTTGCTCTAGCTTTCAATTGTATATTTCTACCTGTAATGTGGTGCACAAAGGTCGTATCCCTATTGAGATATGGGCAGGCCTTACATGCTCCACAGGGTGTACTACCAACTTGTTTTATAAATACCCTATCAGGCATAATATGCTCTCTGCAAAGGATATCCTTCAAATTTTTGTTTTTCCTATATCCAAACACAGGACTAGAACCTATCACCTTCTTAACCTTATCATCACTGATTAGGATATTCCAATTTCTCTTTACTATATCAGTGATGTCCTTGATGTTGCTACTATAAGTAAACGTCATTTTAAAAGGACGTTCCTCTTTGTTACCTACCTTAACTGCTTGTGTTCGAGAGTGTAACCATGGTTTGTAGTCTGATCCCCTCTTAACTTTACTACTCAAAATAGTCCTGTCTACCATCCCACCTTCATATCCCCTATCCAATAAGAAACTTTTCAAACTGTTGGTTTCTCCTTCAAAAACTGATTCATCAGTACAAATCCTGGATATTCTGCTTACCTGTCCCTTGATGACACCAGGGAAGGTATAGCGTGGATGCATGCTGTCGTATGTTAACAGCGTATTTTTCCAGCACTCCTTTCTATGTAAACCTGTGGTGAATCCTGTGTTGGTTTTTGTGATCACGACATCAAGAAAGTCTAATCGGATGGGGGAGACAACCTTGGTAAATCTAAAAAAGGGGGTAGTGGAATGGAGATACTCCACAAAACAGTCCATGGACGGTTCATCCCCTGCCCACAGGATAAAAATATCGTCCACGTAACGTTTGTACAGTCTAACATGGGGCCACCAGTAGGGGTGATTGTAAATAAACTGATTCTCCCAATGAGAGAGCACGAGGTTGGCATAGGTATTAGCACAGGGTGTGCCCATCGCCACACCCTGTGCTTGTTGGTACAGTTGTTCAGGACCCAGAAAAACATTGTGATCTAATACTAAACGTAACATGGTTACAATCAAATCTATCTTAGGATGCTCAACCTCTCTTGTCTTTAAGACTTCTCCTATAGCTGTAGTACCATAGTCATTGTTAATAACAGTAAAAAGGCTGGCCACATCTAAGGTCACCATGAGGTATGGATCATCAATCTTTATGTTCCCAAACGTTCTTAGAGTTAATAAGCAAAAATTCCCTAGACTAGACTGGACTGTTAAAAAACCTACTAAAGGGCATAATATTTTTGAGCTGATCCATATGACTATAACTTTTTTGGTATCTCTTTCCTTGGTTAAGTCAGATCATAAATTAGTTACCATCACCTTCTTTTTTCACTCATATATTTTCTCCCACCTCCACCTTCCATCATTTTTACCAGCTCTGCTCCTCAGTATCGATCCATGCTGAGTCTACCAGCTGCTACGCCCCACTCATAGACATAATCCAGTGTTGCTGGGGACACTCGTGGAACAAGGCATCAGGGGCTTGGCACATCTGTGCTTCTGTCCATTGGGTGTTTTTTTTTTTTTTAGTTTAGACCCACCCATTTTTAAATCCCCTCTCCCCTTCTGCAAGTCCATGATAAAACCCGGGGGAGGCATGAAATGAAGATGTGCAGTGTTTCATCCTGCCTCCACAGCAGCTCAGCTATCTCTCCATTGTTGAACCGTTCTTTAGGCACTTTCACCTTATGACATCCCCAGCCTCTACTCCAACCTCTGTCAGTTGTCAGAACCACTAATCAAATACGGGTCACCTATCAGGGCTTTACCCCTCAATGCCACTTCTGCTGCTAAGGTGGTGTAGTCAGGGCTTTATGCCTGTACACCACAGGGCAGCTAGTTACCTTCACCTTCTAAATATCTAAACTCACCGAAACTAATTTCTTAGAATTCAAGGACTTCAGATGTGTTAATCTTATCAAATTATTTGATGAAGTTTCAAAACTCACTTATAGCAGCACTACCCCAGATATTACCATAACAGGTTTTGAATTCTATGGACACTTACATAAATGTATAGAACTGGGAGTCCCAACCACATCTAGATATAATAGAAAATTTAAAAACAAACCACTTTGGTGGTTCACCAGCATAAATAAACTTTACAATAAAATGTAAAAAAACTCCTTAAAGTATACAGCAAATCAAAAGATCTTCATTATCAAGGGTAACATGATAATATTGACTACAAACTTGAAAAATACTATTAGGTCTATTAAAGCAGCCCATGAACTTAGGATAGCATCTGCATCTGAGGACAATTACACATCCTTCTTTAGACACATTAAGCAGCCCACGACCTCGGGATAGCATCTACAGCTGAGGACAATTACACATCCTTCTTTAGATACATTAAGCAGCCCCATGAACTTGGGATAGCATCTGCAGCTGAGGACAATTACACATCCTTCTTTAGATACATTAAGCAGCCCATAAACTTGGGATAGCATCTGCAGCTGAGGACAATTACACATCCTTCTTTAGACACATTAAGCAGCCCATGAACTTGGGATAGCATCTGCAGCTGAGGACAATTACACATCCTTCTTTAGATACATTAAGCAGCCCCATGAACTTGGGATAGCATCTGCAGCTGAGGACAATTACACATCCTTCTTTAGATACATTAAGCAGCCCATGAACTTGGGATAGCATCTGCAGCTGAGGAGAATTGCACATCCTTCTTTAGATACATTAAGCAGCCCATGAACTTGGGATAGCATCTGCAGCTGAGCACAATTACACATCCTTCTTTAGACACATTAAGCAGCCCATGAACTTGGGATAGCATCTGCAGCTGAGGACAATTACACATCCTTCTTTAGACACATTAAGCAGCCCATGAACTTGGGATAGCATCTGCAGCTGAGGACAATTACACATCCTTCTTTAGATATATTAAGCAGCCCATGAACTTGGGATAGCATCTGCAGCTGAGGACAATTACACATCCTTCTTTAGATACATTAAGCAGCCCACGAACATGGGATAGCATCTGCAGCTGAGGACAATTACACGTCCTTCTTTAGATACATTAAGCAGCCCACGAACTTGGGATAGCATCTGCAGCTGAGGACAATTACACATCCTTCTTTAGATACATTAAGCAGCCCATGAACTTGGGATAGCATCTTCAGCTGAGGACAATTACACATCCTTCTTTAGACACATTAAGCAGCCCATGAACTTGGGATAGCATCTGCAGCTGAGGACAATTACACATCCTTCTTTAGACACATTAAGCAGCCCATAAACTTGGGATAGCATCTGCAGCTGAGGACAATTACACATCCTTCTTCAGATACATTAAGCAGCCCATGAACTTGGGATAGCATCTGCAGCTGAGGACAATTACACATCCTTCTTTAGATACATTAAGCAACCCATGACCTTGGGATAGCATCTGCAGCTGAGGACAATTACACATCCTTCTTTAGATACATTAAGCAGCCCATGACCTTGGGATAGCATCTGCAGCTGAGGACAATTACACATCCTTCTTTAGACACATTAAGCAGCCCATGACCTTGGGATAGCATCTGCAGCTGAGAACAATTACACATCCTTCTTTAGATACATTAAGCAGCCCATGAACGTGGGATAGCATCTGCAGCTGAGGACAATTACACATTAGATACATTAAGCATCCCATGAACTTGGGGTAGCATCTGCAGCTGAGGACAATTACACATCCTTCTTTAGATACATTAAGGAGCCCATGAACTTGGGATAGCATCTGCAGCTGAGGACAATTACACATCCTTCTTTTGATACATTAAGCAGCCCATGAACTTGGGATAGCATCTGCAGCTGAGGAGAATTACACATCCTTCTTTAGACACATTAAGCAGCCCATGAACTTGGGATAGCATCTGCAGCTGAGGACAATTACACATCCTTCTTTAGATATATTAGGAAAGTATGAAGTAACAAGCAATGGTGCTCTGAACTCATTCATATTGATATCAGCTATTCCGACCCAGTAAACATTGTCAATATATACTAGCAAACAAACTCAGTGTGAATTTTACCCTAGAGATGACTATCCAAGGTTTGTGTATCCCTGAATCTCTCAGACCCCCCCATCAACACTAAAGAACATGCACTGAAGGTTCTCACCAAGACTACAAATACCTCCACCATGGGACCTAACAGTATACCAAGCTATTTAATAAACTGTACTAAGCAAGCCCTGGCACAGCCACTCCTTAAACTGTTTAACCCAAGTTTGGCAACTGGCTTTGACCCTAAGGTTTGGCACTCAGCAGTAGTGATGCCACTCTACAAATGTGGTCCCACCGTTGACTTTGGGAATTATTGTCCATCAGCCTGATAAGTCTTATTTGCAAAGCCATGAAACATATTATAACTGATGTGCTAAACTATGATATTAAAAGTCTCATGAGACAGTTTGGCTTTGTCAAAAGTAGATCTTGCCTAACCCCGCAAGCTAGCATAGTTAGTAAAGCTTAATGCATTACAAACAGATCCTGAAGTAAGATGGACAGTAAAATTGGATAAAAGGCAGAACCCACATGGTGTGGGTAGGAGGTGCCTTATCAAGGAGTATGAAGCTGGCCACTTGTATCCTATGGAGCTCAGACAAGGAACCTCTTTTGTGTAGCATTTATTTATTTATTTTACCAAGACCTCTGGTAAACAAATTTGCAGACAACTGCAAAGAGTCATTGTCAAGTTCACTGAGGCTAAAGCCCTTAAACAAGAACTTACACTTATAAATAGCTAGTTTACTAAAATAGTTTCAAATTAAATGCTAAAATGTGCAATATTGTCACATTTGGTAAACAAATCATCCATTCAGCATAAACACAGACAACACACCACTCCAAAATGAGAATATTATTATAAGAGCTTGGAACTTGGGTTGATAATTTCCTCTCTATTGACTGTCATGCAACGACAGTAGCCAGAACAGTCTTTCTGTGTAGCACAGGTAATTGTCAGAGGAATATCATCCAGATCTAAAGAGGTCATTGTACGCTTACAGTCAGCATTAATCAGCCCAGTTATCGAATACAATTCCCCTTTTAGGATCTATCTCACTAAACATATCACACAACTAGACAGACCCCAATAGTTCCCAATTACGAAAATAACTGGCTCAAAACCTCAAGCTACCAGAAAACAATGGAAGCACTCTCAATCTTTATTTTATATCTTATAGACATCTGATGGGAGATATATGCCTTGTGTTCCGTGTCTTGAGGGTCCCAGTAATCCTGGAACTCTTGTATCTCCACAAATCAAATATTCTCACAAATATCAGAACCAGGTATCTAAATTTTCATCAACAAATAAATATAACATTGTGGAGTGAGAGATTCATTGCACAATGCCATCTCCACCTCGGGAATAGACTCCTGCTACAAATCAACCCAGTATGATACATTATCCTCCTTCAAATGTAAACTATATGATCACATGGGTATTCACAAATTTGCCCCTGGCTTGACTGGCTTAGAAGGGTTGGTACTGACAAAGTGTAAAGGGTCGTAAGACTCAGTTGCCCTGTATGTTTAATAATTCCTATGATTCTTATGACCAGAGAGTCTTTCCATTTTCTGTAGTTTGCTGTGAACTGCAAATGGACTATGCCTAAGCTATGCCCACCAAGGATCAGTGCATTTTTACAGTTAATTGTTTTTAGGTAAAGCAATTAATGAAACGCTTCTTCTGAATGAGAATTTTTTAGCTATACTGTTAGGGTTGAAAGTTAAATGGCAGGAGTACCTAGAACTCATAACACTCAGTACTTTCTACATGGGCAAGCACTGTTTTTGAAGAACTTGTACAATGCATTGCTTTCAGGAACTTAACTTAAAAAACAATGGTACATGAATGTTTAACAGAGAATATGGCAAGATTTTCAAACTACATAAATGAAAACAACAAAAAGAGAAGTGTTGAACTTGGGCCACGTCTAGCGTGGGCACTAATCTGAAGGATACAGAAGAAACCAGAAAAGAATGGTGTATGCAACACTTAGCAAATTTCTGCTGGGCATTATGTGTCTTGAAGGCTGTCATCCTGTACGTATAGGTCCCTGAGGACCCTCTGGTCTTGGGGGGGGGGGGGCACCCAAATAAAGAAAGTTATTTTATTTTGATATTTTGTTATGTTTGTCAAACAAATAAAAGCTAGTACAGCAGTCATAGGTTCATAGGTGTTCACTAGGCTAACAACCACAAGGGCGTTTTTAAGCCTAGCCATGCACGCCAAATCTCTGACAAGTTCTGATACCTTTCATAAGTGTAAGCATGGGCATGGGAGATGAACCATTTATAAGTTACCTGTATCCTTTTGAGACACAGGTGCCAAATCAGGGATGAATTTCTGGTTTCCCATCCAATTGTCCAAGTTGCACTTGAATTGGGTTAGGAAGTAACTCTGCTTCACATGGATGGGGAGCTTATTCCATAGACGAGGTAGTCTCTGGCATACATATCTATCTCTCCAGCAGGTCCTATTTATATCACAAGCAAGGTTTAAGTCTTTAGAATGGGTAATTCTGGTGCTGTTTGTTTTGTGGATAAGCAGGAGATCCATCAGAGTGGGGTCTGGTAATGCCCTGTAGGCCAGGCCTAGATCTCCCCTCAAAAGCCTGTAGGAGACAGAATACAGGGATATGGTCTTGAGGCAGTCTGCATAGGACATATTACATACACCCTGTATTCTTTTAGTGAGGAACCTCTGTGGACATTCCAACTGTTGGATATGGATGGTTAGGTACATACCAAAGGGGGCATTGTACTCAATGATAGGTCTGATGAATGCTGAATACAGTGGAACAACGACTTCCTTCAACTTAGAGGCAATACCTTTGTTTATAAGTTGTACAACATAGAATGATTTCCTCACCACTGAAGTCACATGATGATCAAAGGCTAAATTACTATCTATGTGCGTCCCTAAGTCCCTCACTACTGGGTCAACTCTAAGGGGTGTGTTGTCAATATGACAGTTACCAGGGATGGATGGCTTCCCAAAGGATACTATTGTGCATTTCTTCACACTTAGTTTTAGTCCATGGCTCTGATACCAGTTGTTTGTCTGTGTCAGCCCCTCCTGTAAAACAGTTGTGTCAGTGTGAGATTCAATGACAGCTGCTAAGCAAACTTAGTCAGCCAGAGACCACTGACATTGGGCATGACTTCTGAGAAGTAAATGCCAAAAATGAGTGGTTCAAGGACTGATCCCTGAGGGACTCCACTTGTGACCGGCCTCTTTGTAGAAGTGGACTCCCCAGTTCTAACTTCCCGGGTCCTGTCTGTGAGCCAGTTGGCTATCCATCGGGTAACATACGGGTTTGTATCTAACCTCCTGAGTTTGTCAACAATGCCCGAGTGGGGTACTGTGTCAAATGCTTTGGCCAGGTCAAGGTAGTCAATGTGAACAATTTTGCCCTCATCCATTGCTCTGGTGACCTCAAAGAAGTCCACTAGGTTGAGTAGGCATGATCTGCCCTTGACAAAAAACATACTGGGTTGGGTCCAGTGTCTGGAGGTTTACTGCTTTACATATAAGACTAGTGAGACTTATGGGTCTGTAGTTTTCAGGGTTTGTAGATAGCCCACCTTTGTGCAGAAGGATAACTGCTGCCTTTCTCCATTCATGAGGCATGAAGCCTGTTTGGAGGCTGCAGTTAAACAGTAATTCCAGAGGCCTGATAGGTCTATTGTCTGGGCCCACTGATGCAGTATTCTCAGTCTTAAAGAGAGCATTATGGCTCCATTCCCTACTGATAGTAGGGGGAGTTATATTTGATGATATTTTCTGAGGGAAGGTTGAGGGGGACAGAGAGGAGTAAAGTTGGAGATGAAATTATCAGCCAGGAGGTTTGCTATATCTTCCAGCTCAGTATAGGTGGCTCCATTGACAATGAGCTCTGCACACAATTGTGTATTGCCTTTGAGGTTGTGGACATAGCTAAAGAATGCTTTGTGGTTGTCCTTGGCCTGGGAGGCCAAACTTACCTCAAATTTGGCTTTGGTAGATTTTATTTGTCCTCTGAGTTGTTTGTTTAGTTTGATGAGTGCTTTTATCGTGCTGAGTGCTGCACCTCCTAATTTTTGCCATGTTTTCTTCTTCCTGTTATACAGCTAGTTGATTTTGTGATTCCACCAGAGTGGCTTGTTTTTTTGAGTTAGATCTGTACTTCTTCCTGGTGAGTACAGCTACCTCTATGCAGCTATTAGCATGCTTGTACACGGTTTCTGTGAACAGTTCTCCATAGGCAGAAGTGTTCTCAGGGTGTGTGGGGGCTTGAAATTTTACCAGGTCTGCACTTAATAGCAGGAGGTTAGCCTTAGAATAGTTCCTGATTATTCCATGTTTAGATGGGGGTCCAGGTTTTATTTATACTTTAAAGGAGACCATTTTGTGGTCCGACCTTACCAGGGAAGGCATTACAGTAGGGGTTGTGCAATACTCTCCCATATTAGTGAGGACCAGATCCATTATGGTTGCACTCCTGGTTGGTGTATTGACTATCTGGTACAGGGAGTTTGTGTTTACAAAATCCAGGAATCTCCGTGCATGTACATTTGGCGTCGTACAGGATTCCCAGTTAATAGTGTGGTAATTAAAGTCACCCGTGAATATGGTATTGGGTTGGATGATTAGTGTTTCTAATAAGTTTAAATACATGGTATGGGTTTCTTGGGTCATAGAGGCGGACCTATAGCTTGCAAGGAAGTGATACTGGATTTTACCTATGATGATTTGAACATGGAGCAGCTCAAGTGCATTGTCTTGTTTGACCAGCCTTGAAGTATATTTATTTTTGATGTAAATAGAGGCACCTCCACCTTTAGTTCCTGCCTGTGAAGTAGCTGGTCTAAATGTGTGGAAGGCATTATAACCTTGCACTGTTGGTGTGCTCTCCGTGGCTTTAATCCATGTCTCAGTGACCACACAGACATCTTTAGAGTAAAGAGAGCTTCAAGGGAGTGGGGTTTTTGTTTAGACTCCTGGCATTGAGCAGTAATACTTTTTGATTTTTCTTGGTTTTGATTTGATCATCCTTAAATTTTTCTTAATGTCTTGTATACTTAATAAACCAGGTGGGTAACAATAACTCTTAATTAAATTTCATTTAAAATTCAAAATAAATCTCTGCTTATAGTAACATTGTTTCATCATGTAATGGGCTTCACAACTTCATTGAATGTTTTACCACCGACACTGTGACTTGACTAATATCACAGCTGGTCTTAGGCACCTGCAACAGCTGTGGCTGTAGAGGACCCACTAATCATCTTTGACCATATGGGGCCCCATAAAAGCTATAGCTGCTGCTGATTAGGAAACAATAGGAAAAACAGTATTTATTTTCTGATTATGAGCTCTAGCCAAAAGAGGGCTGTGATATGACTGTTAGGATAAAGCCCGTAATCACTGAATGAATATGAGCAAGGTAAGTGCTAGGCATTGGCAGTTCAGAGTGACCAGTCTCAGCATTTACTGTGAATTTTAGGAAGCACTGATGCTTCTGATCTTCAGGAATGGCTTTCTCTTGCAGGGAGTTTTATAAATACTGGCAGAGCACCAGATACTATAACTCAACTTCTTTGCTCTTCAGTTCTGGACAAAGCCAAAAATAGTATCAGAATAAACGCTCAAAATCATAAACATTTTAAATGTTACTATAATTTAAAAAGTTAACATTTCATATAAACATGCATTTTGGGACAATAAGAAGTATAAACTCTGATGTCTGGATTTATTGACCCAAATCAATCTTTTTATGAGGGACAGAGCAAAATTATGAGTTAAAATCAGAGACAGTGACTGGTATGCATTACTCCTCAATAAGGCAAGTAGAAGTGACTTAAAAATGCTGTTGTTTGACAACTGCTAAACAACAGTCACTGATGTGGTGTGATGGTAGTAGTGTTGCACAAAGTACTCCTATTTGCTGAAATCAGTACAAAACTAGTATAGCTATGGCTTTTGTGTGTGTGTGTGTGTGTGTGTGTGTGTGTGTGTGTGTGTGTGTGTGTGTGTGTGTGTGTGTGTGTGTGTGTGTGTGTGTGTGTGTGTGTGTGTGTGTGTGTGTGTGTGTGTGTGTGTGTGTATGCATGCTTTTTGTAGTGCAGGAGTAACAAGCTGTTTATAATTTATTTCACTTTCTAGTACAAACATCAGCATTACATTTACACTTCTGGAAGGGGGCATGGTTGCAGTGTATTTAAGAGTAAGAAGTTGGCCATAATTTCTTTCACATACATTCACAAACAAACCCTACATGTGACAGGTGGCTATATTTGGTGGTATGTCAGGAAGAGGATGTGTGTGAAAGTAATTGTTCATTGCCACTGTGGCATAGCGAGTGGGACTACTGTTTCACAATGCTTTGCTCTGACTGAGTTATTGGCTGTGACTTTTTCTATGTGGAGTTGTGGAGTCTGTATGCCCATGTGTGTGTGCATGTATGCGTGTGTGTGCATGTATGCGTGTGTGTGTGTGTGTGTGTGTGTGTGTGTGTGTGTGTGTGTGTGTGTGTGTGTGTGTGAGCATGTGTCAGTGTGTATGTGCATGTGTGTGAGCATTTGTGTGTGTGTGTGTGTGTGTGTGTGTGTGCGCGCACGCGTGTATTGTGTGTGTGTGTGTGTGTGTGTGTGTGGATGTGTGAGCACGAGCGTGCACGTGTGTGTCTGCATGTTTCTGTAAGCATGTGTGCTCATGTGTATATGTCTATGCGCGTGCATGTGTCTGTGAGAGTGTGTGTGTGTGTGTGTGTGTGTGTTTGTATATGTTTGTGCGTGTGCGTGTGCGTGCGTGTGTGTGTGTCTGTGTGCGTGTGTGCGTGCGTGTGTGTCTGTGTGCGTGTATGTGTGTGTGTGTCTGTGTGTGTGTGTGTGTGTGTGTGTGTGTGTGTGTGTGTGTGTGTGTGTGTGTGTGTGTGTGTGTGTGTGTGTGTTCGTGTTTAAAAATATTACTGATTTTTATCTGTGTATACACACTATTGATGGGCACATACATAACTCTTCTTCTATCTTTCAAAAATAGGGCATACAATTAATCACTGAACATTCAGACCCTTACTTATATCCATATATTACAGCTTCTATGAGTCTTGTGGTCCCCATACCTCAGACTGTAAAAATGGATTTTGACATGGATTCTGCCGTCAACCCCATCTATTCTAAAACCAGCCCTACTCAGAAGTATGTACAAAAGGATACTGCAGACTGGGTGGGGTTCTCGGGATAAGGGTGTGGACATTACCTCTTCCATGTTCATCAGAATCCATCCTTAGATGTGTGTACAGAAGGCCATTATAGCTTCTGTTGGGGCTGGGTATAGTGTAGTCATTGTTTCTTTCACTTTTTTCACATATTCAGAAGTACGCAAAGAAGTTTAATATAGCTGTATTTTTTGGTGGGTAGGGAGTCAGGCAGTATTCACAGACAGGGGTTGTGTATCTTCACATATAGTCTAGTTAGGTTATTGTGAGCTACTCTTTTATCAGCTTTGAACATTATGTCTTGGGCACAACTAATGTTTTCCTTGAAAGAAAAAAAATAAGATTGAAATTCTTTTCTTACTCATGATATTTGTTCAGGCCACCACTGGATTAAAAGATTGGGAGAATGCTGTAAAATGCACCTCAGAGCATCTATGACCATGGCTTTGGGGCCCTGACTTAAGTGAGTTATTTCCTAAATGGTTATTACTCTGCTGTCTTGTCCAGCTAATTTGTTTTGAAAAGATGCAAGTAAAACTAAAGTTGAACAGCAACAATGAGTTTCTTTGCTTAATCAATTTCTGTTCAAGCCATCACTGGATGAAAAGATTGTATAAAAAAATAAAATGTGCTTCAGGGCATATAGAAAGTCACGGCTTTTTGAAAAAGCTGAAGGCAAAATGTGAGAAAAGGAAGAAAAGACTAATGTGCGTGGTGTGGGGGAGTCTGGGGTGGGGGGGGCAGAGAGGACGACTACTGGATGTGTGTGTGTATGGGGGGAGGGGTGAAACAGTAGGCATTGCCTAGAGGACCATTTCACCTGTCTACCCTGTAGTTAGAGCTGTTGTAATGCATAGTCATTGCAAGTAAATGTCAATAACTGTGAATGCCCCACTGTGAGATGGGCCAACAAAGTGTGGCACATAGGCCTGCCCTAATGTAAGAGCATTGTTGCTACAGTTCAGTCTGTGCACACGACTCCTAAAACGCTCTAGCAGGAACTAAAATATTGGTTTACGAGGGGTAGCAGCAACAGGGCGATACTTAAGTTTTTATTGGGCCCCTAAATTGATATTTGCTGGGGCCTCAAGATGTTAATGCCTGTATGAAAGCAAACAGCCTTTTTCTTAGGACTCTTTCTAAGAATTTTCTCAATTAAAAAACTTCTACAGGCCCTATTTCTAGTTAGCAGACTCTGTGGTTTAGGAATTTTCAGTAAAGGTGACCAGAACCAATGCTGTATAAGCCCAAAAAAGAAAGTGTTCATGAATTTCCTATCCTGGGACCTTATTTTGTCAGGGTCCAAGACCTGAACAGCTTAACAAGTCAGTGTGTTGTGGAGGCAACATGCAGTGCTGTAAGAAATACATCGTTTAGTACTACCTAACCCACAACATTAATATTCTTCTTTCTGCTTTTCCTCATTAGGGGTCGCCACAGCAGATCACCAATCCACTTATGATTGGCAGTATTTTTTTACAGTGTCGAGTTGCCAGCCCAGCACCCAACATTCAGAGAAGGCACACACACACACACACACACACACACACACACACACACACACACACACACACACACACACACACACACACACACACACTCACCTGCATGTCTTTTAAAGTTGAGTCGATCGCAGGGACGACATGCAGACTCCACTCCGAAGGCACTCCAGCTGAGAAATGAACCAGAGAACCTCTTGCTGCGAGGCTACAACACTAACCAGTGCACCACAGTGGCCGACAAGTACTTCCTAACCCACAACCTTAATAGTATACTAGTAAAAAGAATAAAAATGTAACAGTCTTAAACTATCTGAACTGAAGCCAGCAACCATGCCAACAAAGCTGATCAAAATTCGTTCTAGAACAGACAGAGACTCAGCAGGCCCTATGCTGTTGTAGCATTTATTAAACAGACCAAGCTCATACTAGCAGGGAACTAAGCCCACAACAGACAGCTTGCTATATGGCTTTAGTACGAAAGGAGTGGTGATAATAACTAGAAAAATGTATAGGATAGAAACCAATCCGGGGAAAGATAAGTGAGACAGGTAGGTGTGTGTGTGTGTGTGTGTGTGTGTGTGTGTGTGTGTGTGTGTGTGTGTGTGTGTGTGTGTGTGTGTGTGTGTGTGTGTGTGTGTGTGTGTGTGTGTGCGTGCGTGTGCGTGTGCGTGTGTGTGTGTGTGTCTGTGTGTGTGTAGAGGGAGGGGATAGTTAGATTATTTATTTACATACATTTGTTTACCGGGAAATTCTGAATGGACTCAGGACCTTTTTCAGCGGATGCCCGGGGAGAAAAGTTCCACATCATGTACATGACAAATAGAGATACAAAGTTGCAGCAATAGTAAACAACATTACAGGTTGTTGGCTTTAATACAGTAACAAGATATTGATTATCAACAGTATATACAGTAATTGTTGCAAGTAAAAATAGTTTCTTGTCATTTATAATATTAATAACAAAGTTGTCAGACAAGATTTAAAAGTACGTAAGGACAACTAGCTAATTCTGACTGTGGTTGGTAGTGGTGGTAGTAAAGTTGGGTTAAGAGTCTAGGTGGTGGGGGAGTAAGGGTGGGGATGTTAGTCTGTATTAGAACAAGGACAAAGCCAGTGCAAATTTAAGTGGAATTTCAGCGCAGTTTTGAAAAGGCTGCTGGAAGGTAAAGTAGTTGTAGAAGGTGGAAGATTGTTCCAAAGTTTAGATATGGTACATGAAAATATGGCTTCTCCTGCTGAGTTTTTGGGTTTGATAACAGTGAGTTGATTCTTGTTGCTTGATCTTAGGGGCCAGTGGAGTGATAGGGTTGGAGAAGGTTTGAAGGGAAGGGAAGGGATGTTATGGGGGTGGTTAATAAGTTTATGAGCGAGGGTGAGTTGATTAAAGTGAAGGAGCTGTGGGAGTTCTAGCCAGTTTAGTTCTTTAAGGAAGATACAATGATGGCTGCGGTAGGAGGTTACAGTGGCAAATTTAGCAATTTTGTTGTAACAAGCATCCAGCTTATGTAGGTCTGTCTGTCTAAGGTTGGTAAGTATGGGGGATGCATAGAGTAGGGTGGAGATTAGCGGGGAATTGGCTATGGAGATTCTAGCTGCCTTGGTTAGGAATTGGCGGCTTCGATATAATGCACCAAGTTTCTTGTGAACTTTTTTTATTGTGAGAGATATGTGTGTGTCAAATCTAAGTTTGTTGTCTATTTCCACATTGAGTAATTTCGTGTGTTCTGATGGAGAGATGATGGTATTGTCTTTGACGAGAATGTTGAAGTGGGTGGTGTTTTGGGTGGCTTTGGAAGGTTGGAACAGGAGAAGTTTAGTCTTATTTGGGTTGAGTAGGAGCTGTGGATTAGATAGCCAGCTTTCTACAGAAGAGAATGATTCCTGTGTGATTTGTTGTAGTTCTGGTAGAGTGGGGGCAGAGCAAATGAGAGTAGAGTCATCTGCATACTGTATAAGAGATGCTTGTGTGGTGGCAGTATGTAGGTTGTTAGTGAAAAGTGAGAATAGCAGAGGGCCAAGGATAGACCCTTGGGGAACCCCGAGAGTAACTGGGAGGTGAAGTTATCATCCCAGATTACTGATTGCTGGCGTCCATGTAGATAGCTGTGGAACCAGTTGCAGGCTGATTGTGAGAAGGAGAGGTTGGTGGAGTAGAGAGTAGTAGCTCATGAGAAAACATAACATTTGAGAGATCTAGAAATACAGCAGTAGAGAAGAGGCCATTGTTTTTGTGATGAAGTATAGTGTTGGTGAAGGAAAGCAGAGTGGAGGTAGTGCTGTGATATGGCCTGAAACCATGTTGGGTTTTGGAGAGGAGATTATTAGCTAGGAGGTAGTTGGAGACCTGAGTGTTGGTACTTTTTTCAAGTATCTTGGAGAGAGTGGAGACAATAGCAATGGGGTGGTAAATGGAGAGGTCGGAGGAGGGGGTGCCTTTGTGTAGGGGATGGAACATAGCCTACAGTTACGGAATGGTTGATTAAAATTGAAATTGGGTATGCTAGTGTATCAGCTGCAATTTTCAAGTATTCAGAGGGTTGGTTGTCAGCTGCGAGTTTGGTGGGTTTAAGTTTTGACAAAAGTCTTTTTATGTTGGAGGTAGGTACTGTGGTGAAGAAGAAAAGAGGAGTGTGGGTTAGGGTTAGGAGCTGGGGGGGGCTGTGTAGGGAAGTGTTGTTTGCTTAGAGATGTTAGTTATAGTTTCAATTAAGTGTTTGTTGAAGGATTCAGCAATACTGCTGGAGGAAGGGGGAATGGAAGGTTGGGGGGTATCAACCTTCCCTGGATGTAGAATAGTGTTAGTGGAGCAGAATTGCTTAGGGTTGTGGTTGGTAGAGTTTAGGGTGGATTTATAGTAGAGGGAGTTGTCTAGAGGGAGTTTGCTTTTTGGCCTTATTGTGCAGTTCAAGGAATGATTGCCTATCTGAGTTATTTTTTGTTAGTCGCCAGTGATCCCAGGTCTTATCTCTGGATTTCATTAGGGTTCTGGTGGTCTTTTGTAACCAATTAAAAGAAAAAATGATTAAAACAAATGCTATGTACATGTATTTGTTAAGATCAACTTTAAATTATGAATTATAATTTAGCTGCCCTTAATTCTAAAACTGGGGCAATGGATACTTTTTCATTCAACCCACGGGGAATGGTAGCCTATAAAGTTACCTGCCACCATAATTCCTTGTATTCCACTTTTTCTTCCCATTGTCTCCCTCTTGCTTTTCTTTTTATACAATCCAAAACAAAAAAATACATATCTAGCATTGGTACATTGTAAAGAGTGCTTATATAGGGCGTTAGTATCTTTTTTATTCTGCATTTCGTAGCAGTGTTCATAAATTCTTCTCTTTAGACATAAAGGTATTGACCGTTTAATAAGTATATACTATAATGCATAGCAAATACTGAGCTTCTAAACAGTTGGGTGGGAGATGCTGAAGTGTTAACATCATTTACACTGTGCTGCATTGTTATTTGCTACAAAATTTATAAAACTTACACTGAGTCTCGACATGTCTGAAATTATTCTTACTAGCAGCGGTCTTCATTTTACAGCACTGCTTGCAATTATGTTCCTTAGGTTCTGAGGGAGCAATAACATATCAAATCTAATTTGACATGGTTGTATGTTTTTGTGTATTATAATAAAGAGTGCTGTTACAGACAGGCTATATTCAAGTTTGGGGATGAGCATGTTTATTTTTATTGGTTTTTGACCTCAAAAGTAAGGAGGAGGTGAATTTGTATGTGGACTTTAGTGGAATAATGGCTTTGTCAAAATGTAGTCTGTGGTTGAGAGAAGGAAAGTCATCAATCAGACAGCATCAATACTTCTGTTGTGTAACACAAGAGATGGTATTACCAACAAGGTAGGTCCTGGATGCTAGTTTACAGACGAGTATTAGACTAACTGTCTTTGTGGGCCATTATAAGCCTACCAATTACCATATGTGAGAATCAAACCCTACACCTCATGTCTGTAAGGCAAGCACTTTAACCATTACGCCAATGCTAGTCATAAGTGAGTACCTGGCTGATGACAAAAGGGGAAGATCACTGCACTAGGGAGGCTATTTTATAACTCCTTGCAGATATTTACTAAAGTTCTGTTCATACAAGCAGAGAAAATCTGACAGAGAAAACTGTTAAGGACTGACAACACTACAACCTGCGAGAGATGCACTTACATAACCAAACTGGAAGCAAAGCTCTCTCCAGCCAAGATTGTGCTAGACAGTCAAGAGGAGAAGGTTAACACCTGCACTATACCTCAAGCAACACAGAGCCCTTCAAAACCCACACCACCAACACCCACACATTGTAACACTAAACCCACATATGCGGAGGCCCTTAACATTAACCTGCCCAAGCAACAAGGACCTCCAAAGCTGATACGCAAACAAACACCAGTTACAACCAAAGTAACACACAACTCAAAACATCAGTTTGCCACCCAACAACAGCCACTAAGGCATGACAACGTACCCAACACTTTAGTCATAGGTGGCTCCATAGTCAGGCACACTGATGTCCCACTGACCAGGCTGAGCAAGGAGAAAATTACTGTCAACTGCCTGTCGGGATCCAGGATCTGCCACATAATGCTTGCACTCAAGTCACTCCACAACAAGTACAAATATGACTCTGTCATTGACCATGTTGGAATGAATGACTTAAGACATACCAGGAGACATGGAGGAGCTCTCGGATCATGTGGCCCAGGCAGGTATGACCTTAGCCCTGAGTAGCATCCTGCCTTCGCCCAGAATGATACCGCAGTATAAAGACAAAATGACTGACTTCAACAATTGGCTAAGCTTCTGGTGTCATTCAAAGGGGAATCCAGTGTCTGTCTGCCTTGGACGACATGATCGACAAACCATAATGCTTTGCCAGATATGGTCTGCACCTATCATCCCTGGGATTCAGGTTACTGGCCAAGGCTCTTGCCACCCCCATAATGCCATTTTTAGGCAAGGCTCAAATGATAAAACTACCACCATAACAGATAAAAGCATGCAAAATGTGAAGGTAATGCTACTCAATGCTAGAAGTCTAAACCTCAAAATGCACTCTCTTCAGGCACTCCTAAAAATGGAGAACATCGATATCTGTGCAGTAACTGAGACCTGGTTCAAGGCTCCAGACAGCACCCCTGCAATACCAGGCTACAACTCTTACCACACTTTTTGACCACCAAACCAGGACCGAAACACTAAAGGTGGTGGAGTATCCATATTCACCAAGGATATTCACACCTCCAGGCTAGTTGCCCAACACAACGCATCTGAAATACTACAGGTGCAACTAACACTAAGTAAGACTGCAATCCAAATTGTAGCTTGCTACAGATCCCCCACCATGCCCCAAGATTCTCACTACACCTTTCTAAACATACTGGAAAATATTAAGATAAGCCTAACACCCTAATACTGGGTGATTTCAACTGCCCTGCCATTAACTGGGAAGACTACTTGGGTACCAACACCTCTGCCCAATGGCTCTTGGAATTCATAAATTCCAACGCCCTGGATCAACTAATCCATAGTCCACCAGGGGCTCCAATACCCTAGACCTGGTCATTACCAACATGGGAAATCGATGCTCCACACCAGTGATCATCCCCTCGTTGGTCAGGTCTGACAATAAGCTAATCACCCTTGACATCCACATCCCACCCCCCAGTAGAGAAACCTCCATAAAAAACTTCTCCAAAGCCAACTTCATGCTACTCACGTCAGAAGTGACAAACATCACAACACCCATGCAGATGGGAACTGAAAGTTCAACTGCTGAATCCTACACTAAGGCACTGTACGAGCATATCCATGCATGCATAAATCGTGCCATTCCAAATAGAACCAAGACGCTCTCCTCCAAAAAAAAAAAGCCATTCTGGTGGTCCCCTACCAGAAACAAGTTATACAACAGAAGGAAGAAACTGTTGCAGAAAAGAGGAAAATCTCAGGATACAAAAAATTACCTTACCATCCTCAGTAAGAAGCTGAGATCCCTCATAAAATCCTCCAAAGCTAGTTATGAAAATAAAATTGCCAAAGATTCTAAGGACAACCACAAGGCATTCTATAGTTATGTCAAGAATCTAAATGGTAATGCTCAGATCTGCTCTGAGCTACAACAGAATGACACTAAATATACTGACCCAAGGATATTGCCAATATCCTGGCAGATCGATTCAGTGCCAACTTCACCCTCCTCTCTCCCCTAAAGGGCACATCTCAATTCCAAAAGCTTGCCAAATACCGGCAATCATGGCCACAGAGGTAAAAAATGCACTCTCCAAAGCTAAGAATACCGCACCCATGGGACCAGACGACATCCTGGGCTGTGTACTACATGAACTACAAAGTGAACTGGCACCTCACCTAAGTGTCATGTTTAATCATAGTCTCACCTCAGGCTTTGTGCCCAATGAGTGGCACACAGCTACAGCTATCCCACTCCACAAGGAGGGGATCCACCTTGGACCCCGGGAACTATCATCCCATCAGCCTGACAAGCCTGATCTGCAAAGCCATGGAACGCCTTACCATGGAAATTATAAACAAAGACATTGGCAACCTTCAAACACTGGACCCCACCCAGTTTAGTTTCGTGAAGGGCCGATCTTATCTCCTCAACCTGACTGACTTCTTTGAATCAGTCTCCAGAGCCATGGACGAGGGTAAGACAGTCCACACAGCTTACCTGGACCTCGCCAAGGCCTTTGACACCATCCCCTACTCAGTAATCATAGATACACTTACTAAGCTGGGAATTAATCCCTACGTCACTTAGTGGGTCACAAACTGGCTTACTGACAGAACCCACACTGTAAAAGTAGCCGACTCCAAATCCATCTCCAAACAAGTGACAAGTGGAGTACCACAGGGTTCAGTCCTGGGACCGCTCTTGTTTGGCATTTACTTTTCCGAAGTACAGGCCAACACTAAGAGACTCTGGCTAACAAAGTTCACAGATGTCTGCAAACTGGGAGCCATTATCGAATCCCCAAGTGATGTGGATATTGTACAAAAGGGCCTTACAGAGACAGATGCTTGGTGCCAGAGCCATGGGCTCAAGCTCAATGCCAAGAAATGTATAGTTATCCCCTCTGGGAAAAACCATGTACCCATGAATTACCACATAAGTGGCAGTACACTAAACACCAAAAGTGTGATAAGGGACTTAGGGACACAGGTCGACAGTGGTCTCACCTTCGATAACCACATCGTCACAACAGTCACAAAATCCTTCTATGTGGCACATGTCATCACTAAGGGCTTTTCATCCAGAAAAAAAGGAGGTCATTGTCCCACTGTACTCATCCCTCATTAGACCCATCATAGAGTACAACACCCCGTTTGGTATGTACCTCACAAGACACCTTCAACAACTGAAAAGGCCGCAGAAATACCTCACTAAAAGAATCATAGGCCTAAAGCAGATGCCTTATGCTGACCATCTAAAGAAACTCCAGCTATACTCTGTTGCATATCGTCTACTCAGAGGTGATCTCTGCTTAACATACAAGGCCATGTCAAACCCAGAGCTGCTGGACATGCTACACGTAAAGAAATCCCAGTCCCTCAGAGCCATGTACTCCAGGGATCTAAACCTGGTCATCACAATGAACAAAACATGCTGGAGGGATAGGTTCCTGTCCCAGAGACTCCCCATACTCTGGAATAGACTGCCCATACATGTCAAACAGAGCGCCTCTTTGGCCCTCTTCAAAAACAACCGTGATGACTGGATGGGAGATAGGAAAATCACCCCGGGGATCACGTCATTCGCCCTGCTAGACAGGGGACCAGGGAAGTAAATGTCCTGGGTAGAAATAGTCGGGGGAACTGTTATGGCTAGGCTTGTATAAACCCTAGGGCCGATAGCCTAGTACCAACCTATGAACCTATGTTGTCCTGCTGAAGGAACCTTTAGGGAGTGCAATTACCACAAGTCAGTTACAGTGAAACTCAAAGGATATTTTTTTGTGGGGAAGAGCACTCCTGCTCCCCCACATGTTGAACATCCCAGACCCCAAGCCATATGTATACTAACCTTGAGGGTTACATAACAGTGTGGAAAAGTCCAAATTCTAGGAAATTTACTCTGCAGTAACTACACTCACAGAAACTGCTACTGTATTACTGAATGGACTCACAGAAACTGTTGTTGTACCACTGAATGGACTCACAGAAACTATTATACTAGTGAATGCACTCACAGAAAATGTTGAACTACTTAATGGACACACAGAAACTGTTCTTGTACTACTGAATGGACTCACAGAAACTGTTGCTGTACTACTGAATGGACTCACAGAAACTATTACACTAGTGAATGCACTCACAGAAAATGTTGTACTACTGAATGGACTCATAGAAATTGTTGTGCTATTGAATGGACTCACAGAAACTGTTATACTACTCAATGGCTCATGAATGGTCTAGTCTTAAGGTTGAAGAAATTCAGAAGGAAAGTCTTGAAGCAAGGATATCACAGGGTGAGTTACACAGGGCTGTCAGTATAAAGCAAGTAAGCAGAATATTAGCCAGCCATTTTTTACAAGAGAACGGAGTTCTAAGTGAGAAAGCGTTTAGAGGACTTATTCAACAGTATTATGGATGGCTAACTAATGCTTCTGTCTCCCCTGAGATGAGGCATTTTTAACTTTTTTTCTGAAACATAAAGATGATCATCTAGGCCCAGCAAATTGCAGCTACCTCCCTTGTTAATGCTGATGTGGAAATTTATGCAAGGGTTCTACTTAGACAATTTAAAAAATGTATTCCACATGTTACCATAGCATCTCAGATATGACTTGTGAAGGGACTACATTGGGGGGGGGGTCTTTGACAGCTTTTACTAGACATTTTGGAATTATCAGAACACTTCAAGGTTAGAAGAGCAAATATTATTTTTTTATATGAAGAGTGTGTGCTGGGTGAAGCTTGGCAAGGTGGATAGATTTCTTACAAGCAGGAATGGTTTTCTGTGGTTATCTGCAAATGACAATCACAGCCACTGACAGTATTGCATACAGCATAGGAGTACAAAGTGGCAAAAGGCAATGATGTCCCTTGTTTCCAGGACCTTTCACATAACTATGAGGCACTGTTATGGAAACACCTTAGGTACAAGAGATGTACAGTCCCAAGTCTTGCAGAGCATTTAGAGGTCCTCTGTGCATCTTCCTAAACTGATTCATCCTTCCAGCCCTTTAGTTCTTTAATTCAGGAATGCTTAAAACTGAGGAAGTATTCTTTAGATAATCTAAATTCTTTTATATGTGTATTTTGTAAGTGACACCTGTTTTGCTCCAAAAGTTTGAGAGCATGTACAGGAGGCATGAATCTTCATTTGTTTGTTTCTCCAATATTAACCTCCTTGCAGATCATTATATAGTTCTTTGCTACAATGTTGAATAAGTTTTATGCATAATACTTCAGGAAATGTTTGGCTTTTTGGCAAGGAGACAAGTACAGAATATCATTCAAAGAAATCAATACGTATCCCCGAATCAGTTCTAAATAACTTACCATTCCTGGTATATTTCCCAAAGGAGGTGGGAATTATTTAGGTTTGAAAATATTTTTTTTATTGAAAGGAATACTTGAGGGATACTGGAAGAAACATAGATTCATAGGTTGGTACTAGGCTATCGGCCCTAGGGCCTATACAAGCCTAGCCGTAATAATTCCCTGGCTATTTCTTCCCACACTATTTACTTCCTGGACCCCTGTCTAGCAGTGTAAGATATCCTTTTCTGTTAAATAGCTGGGTGAGGATGGCTATTTTTTAATCTGGCAGAAGTGGGGTAGTGAGTTTTATGATTTTGCCATATTTGATTTCCATACTTGACAAATACTTGTACCACACATCACCCCAATAACTAGACAGCCCTTTGACTAAGTTTCACTTGAGTAGTAAAGACAGCAGAATAACCAGGAACAGTCTAAAAACATAGAAGAACACTGGTGGGGGAAGAGGAGGGATTTTCAGATTTTACCTGGTATGTTAAAGGCTGTACCTTAGCTTCTACACTTGGGGAAACTCTGTGAAACACCTTAAGTGAATACAAGAACACACTTCTCACTGTTTATAGAGACTATACCAAGGAACTAGAGTATTGCCAAAAAGTCAAAGTGGCGGTGAACAGACTGGCTTAAGGGCAGACATTTTGGGATACTAGTTCTCCCGTTCGATTCTCGGCTGGAGCGCCTTCTGTGTGGAGTCTGCGTGTCCTCCCCACGGTCGAATGGCGTTTGAAAGACATGCATAGAATGGGCGTGCCTTCGCTGAAGGTTGAGCATCGAGCTGGCACCTCGGCACCCATAAAAAATCTACTGCCAATCATTAGCGGACCAGAGTTCTACTGTGGCGACCCCTAACTGGGAAAAGCCAAAAGAAGAACAAGTGATACAAGTAATCCATTTTGTCATGCTGAGGAAAAGAGGAAAGGTTCAAACAAACTAAAGCGAGTCTAGCTTTTGAAACAGAAAAATAAGAACTTCTACAAGTCTGCCAGATATCTGAAAGGATAATGCTAGACTTTGTCTAAAAGGTTCTGACAAACTTAGAATTGAGTAGAGTGTGCCCAGGGGGACATGGATGGACTATGAATGTCTGAAAGCCAACCCGACTTGAGAAATAGCAGATTTTAAAAGCAAATACAATAGTGACAGTATTTATTTATTTACATTTTGTTGACTGGGGTAGTCATACTGGACAGTGCACATTTTTAGGGAGGTGGGAATTAGAAATAGAAATATGAACTATATGAATAGAATACATAAATGCAGTTTAACAAGATAAAAAGTAACGTAAATACTAGTCACACTAATAGCAAGGAAAATATGCACAAATAGTAAGTTACTGTACAGATAATTGCACGAATTACACTAATCACACTAGGATATTCTGAATGTATCAGCGGTATGGGAAAGAAGAGGGACTTGTGCAGAGGAGCTATCATAAACTAGACTTTAAATTGTTTAAAGAATGCTTCCTTGGTTTTAAGTAGTCCTAAATTAAAGAACAGCTGGGGGATGAATCAGTTTAGGAAGGTGTGTGGAGGACCTCAAAACGCTCTACAAGATCTGGGATTGTATCTCTCTTGTACCTAAGGTGTTTACATAAGTCGTGCCTCGTAGTTATGGGAAAGGTCCTTGAAACAAGACAACTTCTGATGGAGATGTGCGGTAGAGGCTGCTGGGAATTTTCATAAGTGTTGGATATAGAGTATATTAAGCCCGCAGCTATATCTAGGAACAGTATACAACAGATTTTACAGTAGAGAAACTTCTATAAGGTAGGAACATTTTATATTTGGAGCCACACAGGACAAACAGAAATGGAAGTGAACTGAAAGGTAGAGAGAGGTGAAATGGGGAGCTAGACACATAAACTCAACCTAATAATAGAAGTCAAACTGAGTTGAATCTGTCAGCAAGTTATGAAATGGCAACACAAATCATTCACATTTGTAGCACAGTTTCAAGTCAAGGAAGAGAGTGGAAGAAGTCAGAGGTATTAATATGTGGCTCAGAAGGAACCAGGGTTGAAAATGATTCATCTCCTACAGTAGAAAGGCTTCCAGTTGTACCGCTAGTAAAACTGCTTAAGGTATATCAGTGGACTGGAATTTAGCAGTATAAGGTATTAAAGTTGAAGCAACCCAAGTCAATGGAAAGTCTTCACTGAATATGGTCCTGGATGTAAGAGTAAGGCAATATAGAATTCACTTCCATCAGAGTAACTGTCACTAGTAGGTCAGGTAAAGCGCTAGTTCTGCTATTTTTACATCAAAAGTTAGCTATGCTGCTATTTGTTTTCATATTTTATTATCATTTGCTGTGGTGCAGCGGTAGCGTTGTCGCCTCACAGCAAGAGGTTCTCCCGTTCGATTCTTGGCCGGAGCTCCTTCTGTGTGGAGTCTGCATGTCCTCCCCTCGGTCGAGTGGTGTTCGAAAGACATGTGTAAATGGGCGTGCCTTCATTGAAGTTTGGGCATCGGGCTGGCACCTTGGCACCATAAAAAATCAACTGCCAATCATTAGCGGACCGGAGTTCTGCTGTGGCAACCCCTAACTGGGAAAAGCCGGAAGCAAACAACCTTATCATTTGCAATTACACACGGATTCTCACAGCCTTACACATAGGTATTTAAATACTCAGTTGTGGAGAAACTCCTACTTTGTTTGGCTGTTTGTTACTGTTGTTGCAACTGTCTGTGTCATCCTGGTATAATCTTAATTTTATCACTGTAAGCCTTTCAATGTATTCTACTGCACAGAACTGACTAATATGTGAAAGCAACACAACAATCTTGAATGGTGAATATTGAACATTAAATTGCAAACTGAAGCTCACTTTGTAGACATTTATTCTGGGTGAAGCTTACCAAAATGGTGAAAAGAACAAAAACGGGGAGATAAATGGTCTGTTTTTCAGGAACAACGATGACAGACTAAAACACTTAAAGGTCTGCAATGGATCAAAATGGAGGTAGGAGGAAGAAAGGGATGGAAGGCAATTGCCTGCGTGTGAGCCGAGGTTAAGTGTAAGAAGGTCACTGGGTAGCAATAAACTTGTGGTTTTGCAGTTGCCTCTTTTAAGCTCATGTTTATAAACTGTGTATATTAAGAATGGAAGTTGTCTCTTTTAAGCTCATGTTTGTGAACTGTGTGTGTATTGAGAATGGAATCTGATAATACACTGTTGAAGCTGACAAGCTGAAAATTCAACATGTTGGTGCTTTTTGAGACCTGAGTGTGCATGCATGTAAACTGCATGTGTGGAAAATTGCAGCTGTAAACTATAGCAAAGAATATTAAACCCTGATTCCAGTAATAGCAGCTATTAGAACAAACATGAAAGATTGCTTGGAATTTGCTTCCTTACTCCATGCTCCACTTTCCAGGTATTTGTTGAGTACTGGAAACAGAGGGTTGAGGAAGTCTTTATTATGAAGATAGCAATGGTTTGGCCTTGAAAAATTTTTCAAGAAGCATTTAAACTGGTGTTGTTTAGTGTTACTGATATACCTAACTTTTTAGAAAATGAGAACTGAACAACTGCTTTATCGTTGAAATCAGGAATATCAGCTAATCACAGTTGTATTAATCTATGACATTAAAATCTGTCAAGCAATGAGGTTGGAAATTTGTTTTATTGCTTGCTTGCTCCTTTTAAAGACATTTAAAATCATTAAAAATTTAAAAAATAAGGAGCTAGCCACACATTTAACAAAAAGGAGCCACATGGAGTTTTTATAAAGGTGTTTAGTATTTTCATCCTGTTCAATACTTTATAAATTGACTTTTTTTTCAGAATAACACTAACTTCACATTTGCAATGTTAAGTACCCATCATTTATATGACTCATCAATTACATCAACAGATGTGATGTATTTAATTGATGAGTCATATGACTCATGGATTATCATTAGGGTTTATTTTTTTTTTACTTCCTAAACTATAACAGTGTTAACATTTTTGACTACTAAAGCTTTCTGTCATAATGCAACACATCAACCTTATTTCTAAGTGCAGTAATGCAGTCTAAGGAAGGCATTACTAAGAAATTATAGGCCATTCAGTGGTGTAAGGCCTTATTGTACATAAGGGTGGTGCATTATTACCCAGTAACATCCAGTAATGCCTTTACTGTTGGAAACTGTTGCTTAGATCTTACCATGTTTGTGATGTAGAAGTTAAAAAATGATTACAGAAAGGAAATGGACATACCTTTATTTACAAATAAAAAATGAGTCTCATTTTATGTGCATTAAGAAGGTTGCAGGTACTCTAAAAGTACAATACATACCTGACATACTGTTCAAGTTATTTTTCTCATTTATAAGTTTAATTTTCATTAATTTAATTGGTAAAATATGCTGCGCTATATAATTTTATTTATAAAAGATACCAAAACAATAGTGTAACTTGTCTAACATATTTCAGTGATAATCTTACAAGTAATCTCAATTTACCTAGTGAAGACACCGGATGCTAATCCATATGTTGTGTTATTAGCCCTCTTTAAGACCTCTTCTTCAGTATCAAATGGCAAAACAGACATTACGGGACCAAAGATTTCTTCCTTAACACATGTCATATCATCCCTACAATTCACTGCAAATAAACGAAAGTTAAAAAAAGACATTTTAAATTGAAAAGTTCAATGACTACAAGGAGGCAGAAAAAAAGTTACAATGACTATGTAGCACCGTTTCACTGTTCTAGGCATTTAAATGACACATGATCACTTCTTGATAAACAAGGGTTACATTTTTAATGCTCAGGGAGAGAACATGGAACACACAAATTATAAAGATGATAAATGCATGAAACAAAGAATTCAGTTTCTGTACTTTATTTATTTTTAGTGCATACAGTATGATGACTGCATTTCCATAAATAGAAAAAAAAATCACTTGTGTGACTATAGTGTGAGACCCGACCTTAACAAATATTAAGCACCCCCTGCTTAACTCGTGAGTTGGGTCTTGCTCTAGGCTGTCAAATCTGATAGTTCTGACCAGCAAAGACAGCATCAGAATAAAAACATAGATTTGTTTCTACCTGCTGTCCATACCGGTAGTGTCCCTGGCTTCATGTTATAAACTTAGAAAGTAGCTAGAATAACAGGATATGTGTTTACCTGCATTTTCTGAAGCATATGAACCCTGAAACTCAAATGTATTTTCATTATTTAGTGACTTCAGTCCTCCGAGATTTGTCTGAAAACCAGCGATTTTATGAGGAACAGACCAAACATATGAGGCAAAAATGTAAACATTCTGCCAAAATCTTGACAGCTGAGAGGCATGGCAATCTTTCTGAGAGCACTCATTAAGTGCTTTACGGCTTTGAAAGCCAGTAAAACACTTATTGCTTGCTCTTTCTTGTAACTAGTACTACATGGAGCAGATAATTCCACTACAAAGAGTTATAATCAGATCTCCAGCCATAACCGTTACTTTTCTCTCTCAAGGTGAATTTTTTGGCATCCAAGTCTTGAACACATAATAAACTGGGTTATGATTCGCAACTTGATCATAATCCTCTATATTTACTATCTGGTGATCAGGTTAAGTTCACTAAATCAAATGTATCATTACAGGGGAAAGAAAATTGAGACTACAGTAATTTGTATATAATCTGCAGAAACAGCTATATTTATGATATTTATAAAAATAGATCCAGCCATTTAGAAATAAATTAGTCTCACAGGGAGCTGAAGGTATTACTTTGGTGGAAAGAATGTTATCCACATGTCTGATTAAAGTTCAGAAAATGGCACTGTACAAAATCTTTTACTAGAAAAGTCGATCTTTGAGTATTACACCACAGAAGACAAGAAAGAAGAGGACCTAAGAAGGAAACCTGGCAAGTCAACAATGTGATGGCTGTAGTCCAGTGCAACAAGCAGGAAACTGTAGTCCATCAACAGGACCTCTTTGTCAGAGATGTACAAGTTGATGAAAAAAAACCCATAAAAGTATTTGTGGAGCACAGAAAAGTAAGTAATGCTGCTAATACAAACAGATACACTGGCCAATGCCAGCAGAATTCTGGATTAAATATCTACATGAGCTTAATCAAGAGAAGCATGTGTGAGCATAGATAAAATGAAATAAGAAATACAAAATGGAGCTTTGAAGGCCATTCCTTGCAAGAGTCCTTAAGCCAGTGGAAGAACTACAACAAATGTCAACAAAATTAGCAGAGTTATGATGAGTCTGGAATGTGATGAGAGGAGGAAACATTGGATAGAATTTGTCTTTTTTTTCTCATCTGCAGTCTTCAAACACCAGTACAAAACTGTCAACACTTTCAAGCTGATTTCAGAATATTTCCAGGCAGTGGATGGATACTCCCCCTGCCAGGTGCCAATAGACTGTGCCACCTATTAGGAATGTCATCAGTTAGCAACATCTGCTAAGTTATTAGCAGGAGGGATATCAGAGCAAATGTTCAAGCCAAAGTCTTAGATCAATAACTAAATGCTGGTCTCCTGAAATTAGAAAAGTGTTTTATGTTGTTTGTCAAATGTCATAAGGAAGTGATGGGTAGGTATGGTGTTAAGAAAAGGAATGCAGAAGGTCAGATGGTAGTGGATTTTGCAAAAAGGATGGACATGGCTGTGGTGAATACATATTTTAACAAGAGGGAGGAGCATAGGGTGACATACAAGAGTGGAGGGAGATGCATACAGGTGGATTATATCCTATGCAGGAGGGCCAGTTTGAAGGAGATTGGAGACTGCAAAGTGGTGACAGGGTAAAGTGTAGTTAGGCAGTATAGAATGGTGGTCTGTAGAATGACATTGGTGATCAAGAAGAGGAGGAGTGTGAGGGCAGCACCAAGGATCAAATGGTGGAAATTGAAAAAGGGTGATTGTGAGATGGAGTTCAGAGAAGAGTTAAGACGGGCACTGGGTGGCAGTGAAGAATTACCGAACAGCTGGGTAACTACAGCAGAGCTAGTAAGGGAGACTGCTAGAAAGATGCTTGCTGTGACATCTGGACAGAGGAAGGAGGACAAGGAGACCTGGTGGTGGAATGAGGAAGTACAGGATAGTATACAGAGAAAGAGGTTGGCGAAGAAGTGGGATTGTCGGATAGATGAAGAAAGTAGACAGGAGTATAAGGAGATGAGGTGCATGGTAAACAGAGAGGTGGCAAAGGGTAAGGATAAGGCGTATAGAGAGTTGTATGAAAGGTTGGACACTAAGGGGGGAGAAAAGGACCTGTACCGATTGGCTAGACAGAGGGACCAAGCTAGGAAAGATGTGCAGCAGGTAAAGATGATAAAGGATAATGAGGGAAATGTACTCACAAGCGAGGATAGTGTGTTGAGCAGATGGAAACAGTACTTTGAGGGGCTGATGAATGAAGAGAATGAGAGAGAAAGCTGGATGATGTGGGGATAGTGAATCAGGAAGTGCAATGGATTAGCAAGGCGGAAGTAAGGATAGCTATGAAGACGATGAAGAATGGAAAGGCAGTTGGTCCAAATGACATACCTATGGAAGCTTGGAGGTGTTTAGGAGAAATGGCAGTGGAATTTTTAACCAGATTGTTTAATGAAATCTTGAAAAGTGAGAATGCCTGAGGAGTGGAGAAAAAGTGCTTTGGTACCGATTTTTTTTTAAGAATAAGGGTGAAGTGCAGAGCTGTAGTAACTACAGAGGGATAAAACTGATCAGTCACAGCATGAAATTATGGGAAAGAGTAGTGGAAGCTAGGTTAAGAAGGGAGGTGATGGTTAGTGATCAGTAGTATGGTTTTATGCCAGGAAAGAGCACTACAGATGCGATGTTTGCTGTGAGAGTGTTGATGGAGAAGTACAGAGAAGGTCAGAAGGAGTTGCATTGTGTCTTTGTGGACTTAGAGAAAGCATATGACAGGGTACCTAGAGAGGAGTTGTGGTACTGTATGAGGAAGTCGGGAGTGGCACAGAAGTATGTAAGAGTGGTACAGGATATGTACAAGGGTAGTGTGACAGCGGTGAGATCTGTCGTGGGAGTGACAGATAGGTTTAAGGTGGATGTGGGATTACATCAAGGATCAGTTCTGGGCCCTTTCTTATTTGCACTGGTGATGGACAGGTTGACAGATGAGATCAGACAGGAGCCCCCGTGGACTATGATGTTTGCAGATGACATTGTGATATGTAGTGAGAGTAGGAAACAGGCTGAGGAGACCCTGGAGAGGTGGAGATATGCTCTAGAGAGGAGAGGAATGAAGGTCAGCCGGACTAAGATGGAATATATGTGTGTGAATGAAAGGGGGGATAGAGGAATGGTGAGGATGCAGGGAGTAGAGTTGGCGAAGGTGGATGAGTTTAAACACTTGGGATCAACAGTTCAGAGTAATGGCGAGTGTGGAAGAGAGGTGAAGAGAGTACAGGCAGGGTGGAGTGGGTGGAGAAGAATGTCAGGAGTGATTTGTGACAGACGAGTACCAATAAGAGTGAAAGGGAAGGTCTACAAGAGGGGTAGTGAGACCAGCTATGTTATATGGGTTGGAGACAGTGGCACAGACAAAAAGGCAGGAGTCAGATCTGGATGTGGCAGAGTTAAAGATGATAAGATTTGCATTGGGTGTGACGAGGGTAGACAGGATTAGGAATAAGTATATTAGAGGGTCAGCCCAGGTTGGACAGTTTGGAGACAAAGCCAGAGAGGCGAGATTGCGTTGGTTTGGACGTGTACTGAGGAGGGATGCTGGGTATATTGGGAAAAATGCTAAGGATGAAGCTGCCAGGTAAGAGGAAAAGAGGAAGGCCTAAGATAAGGTTTATGGATGTGGTTAGAGAGGACATGCAGGTGGTTGGTGTGACAGAGCAAGATGCAGAGGACAGGAAGAAATGGAAACAGGTGATCCGCTGTGGCGACCCCTAACTGGGAAAAGCCGAAAGAAGAAGAAGAAGAAGTCAAATGTCACTGCAGAAGACAAGTAAAAACTCCTGCCTTTGACTTTTTAAAGATTTTTTTTTTGTTATTTGCTCCTCAAAATTCTCAAATGCTAATGTAGTCCTACATGATGCATCTAAAGCCAAGGATACACAGATTGATCCAAATTACAACCTGCTCCCTCTATCCCCTTCTGAATGATAACAGATAGTCAGAACTTCTTTCTGCTGTTCCCATCATCTTCTCTGAACTCTGTTTCCAGACTTTATTCTTCAGTTGTTATCTAAGCATCCACAATGCTGCACGACTTCTCAGTTATCCCTCCAAATTTAAAACAGACAGTTCTGTTCATTTGTCCACCTACCCTCCCTTTCTCCTAAAGAAAACAGGTTCAACTGCCAAATGTTTGGAATCCTCACATGAAGAATATTACTGGTATCTTTTGCCACAACCTGCCGTAGGAGTTTTACCTCATGTTTCCAACAAATGAGCAGTGTCCTTAACATGGGTGTCCACATGTACATCATGTCCCTTTGTCTGTCACAACACTCACTGACCATCAGTGGTCACTTACAGAATCTCCTCACTAACTGCTCCCAAATCTTAACTGTCTTTTTTGTCAGAAATACTGTCCCATTACTCACAATGTCTTCCATTCCGCATCAGACCATTCCAAGCCAGTTTTAGTCTGTCCATCATTCCCCTGTATGTATGTATGTATTTATTTATTTATTTTATTTTATTTATTTATTTTACATTTGTTGACCGGGCTAGTCTAGCTGGATATATGCCCATTTTCAGTAGAGGCCCGGGGAGATAAGCTCCAAAGTTAAAATGAATTTACATTAAAGAAATACATTAAAATAACAGAGTAAAAGAAAACATTATAACTGGTGACATAGTTATAAAGTGTAAAAACACAGTAAGTAGAACATAAATGGCAAAAATATTGTTACAAAAATATTGTTACAAGTGACATTCTGAGAGAATACTAGCATAATGTACAGTAATTGAGGATAAAGGAAAGTATGAAGAAAATAGCAGTTATGTAAGTACATCTAGTGGTATAACATGTGGAAAGAATATATATAAAAAAACACACATTTATATATGTATATATATATATATATATGTATATATATATATATATATATATATATATATATATATATATATATACATAGATAGATAGTAAGAAGGAGAAATAGATCAGTGGATGTAAATATGAAGTAGATTTAGGGTTCTAAAGGTCTAGAATGTAGTCAGGTGTCAGGAGCTAGAGTTAGTCAGGATTAGCACAGGGGCACAGCCATTGTGATTTGAGGTAGAGCTTAAGTTTCTTTTTAAAGAGAGATTTAGAAGGAATAGTAGAAAGTTCAGAGGGAAGCAGGTTCCAGTGTTTTCCAACAGTGTTAGAGAAAAGGGAATCTCCAGCCTTGTTGTTTGCTTTGTCAATATTTACGAGAAGTTTGTGTGCGGATCTTAGGGACTTTAGGTTATGGTAGGGGTAAATAAGAGTAGATAGTATAGGCGTTTTGTCAGGTTGATATAGAATTTGATGGGCTATGGCTAGTTAATTAATTTTTAGTTGCTGCTGAAATTCAAGCCAGCCTAGTTGCTTTAGATTAGTACAGTGGTGGGTTCTGAAAGGGTTACCTGTAGCAAATCTGGCTATGTTGTGGTAGGAGTTTTCTAATTTCAAAAGATTCTTTTTTGATAAATTAGTAAACATGGGTGAGGCATAGAGAAGGGCAGAGATAAGGTGGGAGTGGGCAATAGTTATTCTAGATTCTGGAGTGAGGGAAGGTTTGATTCTGTAAAGAGAGCCTATTTTTTTATTAATAGTTTTCAAAGTGTTGCTTATATGGGTATCGAAGTTAAGGTTGTTGTCAATGGTAATACCTAGTAGTTTGGTAGTAGGATCTTGTGATATAGGTGTGCCATTTTTAGATGTTATTGTAAAGTCTATATGGGGAGATTTACTGGAAGGTGTGAAGAGAAGGAGTAGTTTCAGTCATGTCCATATCTCTTCTCCTCAGTATCCCTTTCTGGCACTGATAGCGGGACAGTTTCCCAGTTCTTCTGCTATTTTGCTACATAATGGCAGAAGCTGTCTTTCTCCCTCCTTTACCTGTCGCTTTGTCAGCTGTTAGAAAATAAGACAATTTCCTGCGGTTAAGTTTTATTTCCTCTTCACATATTCCCAATTTCTCTGATCCTCTCCCTGACTGTACCCTGTACAAAGATATTGGCCATCTCATTAATACCTCTTCTGCTCCTCTTAGAATGTGTTTTTCTATAAACCTTAAACTTTTTGTTTTATTTTTATTTATTAATTTTGTTGACTAGGAAAGGCCGACTGGGCAAAGCTCTTTTTTCACTGGTGACCCAGGAAGAAAAGCTCCATAATTAAGTTACAACTCATACAATGGGAGAGCATATAACCAGCAACTGTGTAAGCCACTGATGGTGATATACAAGCAAAACATTTTAGAATATGATATGTACATTGGGATTACATATACAAGGAAAACATTTGAGTGTACCTATATGAATTAGGATAATAAAGTACATATTTACAAACAAAACTAAACCTAGAATTTGAATAATACACAGATGTATATGTATAGCCGTGCATGAGGAGTAAATCCAACAAAAAATGCTAAAGGTACCAAACTAAACCACGAACAATGTCAAAGGTACCCAGGAAAGCAAGCCAGCGAACGAGATGGAAATAAAGTTTTAATCAGCCAAAGTGACAAACACTTTAATGTATACACTCAACATTCAGCATATTCGTGTCTAATACATAGACTTCTTCAGATGTAGACTAAAAAATCCAAGTGCCTTTTATACTGTTCCATTTCATTAATTGAATTCAATCAATTAAGCTATTTTACATTTAAAAAGACATTCTATGTATACACAGACAATATGTAATAAAGTGCATTCATGTTTAAAACTTAGATAAAACCTCTTTATTTTACAAAATACCTATGCTAATAACAACCCTAAAAAAATAATAAACCCTTTTTAATGGTTAAGAGATAGATAAAAATTATGTAAAATCTTCTCATTACATTTTTATACATTTTCTAAACTGTGCAAAGTGTAACTTTATACACACACACACACACACACACACATATATATATATATATATATATATATATATATATATGTATATATGTATATGTGTGTGTGTGTTTTGTACGTGAGCTCTCTCATGTGGACATTTTTATTATTTACCTTTTTTTTAGAGTACTTGTAAAACAAACCAAAATAGTTAAAAAATCTGCAGGTGTTAATAAAAACTCAACTGGCAGCATGTAGTGGAAAAAATGCTTATAACTTAGCAGATCTCATTTAATAGGAGGGCTATTGAAATATTTTAATTTAAGCCTGGTGGGGTTGCTGCTTGCAAGTTCACTTGCCATCATAACTCCCTATACTCAATCGCTTCCTCCCATAGTCCCCCTCAAACATCTTTCTTTACACTCTCTAATACAAAAAATAAAAAATAGCTCTTATACATTCATGACAATAAGTGCATTGTTTCCTTTTTTATTTGCATATCATAAATGTGGAACCAAAACGAAAAAGAGAAACTAGCGATATCACAGCCTCAGAGTATCATAAATGTGTTCGTATAGTCTCTTTTTTAATTTACGCTCAGTCTTTCCAATATAGAAAGACTGGCACACCTCAAAAAACTGCTATATACACTAATCCACTAGGATAACAATTAAAATATTAATTTCCATTTAACCAAATGTTTCTACTCTCCAAAAATATTCTTTCTGTTTGCAATATAACTACATGTGAACAATACCCACATTTGTAGGTGTCCTTCTTTCTTCTTTTCAATTTATTCCATTGATAATCATTCTCAATCAAACTTTTCAAGTTCTGAGAGTTTTTGTAAACAAATTTCATCTTTCTTCTAGGTATTTTTTCCAAATCAGTGAAACTTATAAATGTCTCCCATTCAGATTCAATAATATTTTTTGCCATTCGAATACTTGCATTGTATTCTAAAATCATAGCTTTACCAAAATTAGTCTCACTGTTTTGTTGGACATCCTTTCTTTCAACCAAATTTTCACCTAAAATAGGCCTGAATCTATCTTGTCTCCCTTCGTGAACTTCCCTTTTTACTTGTTCAATCATTTCATCCGGGTATTTTCTGGCCTTAAATAAACTTTCCAAGCATTTGATTTCAATTTCAAATTTCAAATTCTTCATCAACAGAGGTCATCCTACATGCCCGCACAAATTGCACTTTGACAATATTCTTTTTATAGTGCATTGGATGTACAGGTAAGAATTTGAGAAAGTTTGTGTCTTTCTGCTTTTCCCGGTTAGGGGTCGCCACAGCGGAACTCCGGTCCGCTAATGATTGGTAGTGGATTTTTACGTACCGGGTTACCGACCCTGACGCACAACCTTCAACGAAGGCATGCCCCATTCACGTATGCCTCCACACAGAAGACGCTCTAACTGAGAATTGAACGGGACAACGTCTTGCTATGAGGTGACTACACTACTGCAGCACCACCACCACAGTAAGAATTTGAGAAAGTACTCTTCCTAAATACTTTGGAGTTAAATATATTATTGTCCTTATATACTTATATGTCTAAATACTGAAGTTTTTGTTGAGAAATACTGTAGGTTGTTGTTTTTGTCATTTGGCTTTTTCCTGGTAAGGGATCGCCACAGCGGAATACTGGTCCGCTAATGATTGGCAGTAGATTATTACGAAACACCGAGGTGCCAGCTGGATGCCCAACCTTCAATGAAGGCACTCCCATTTACACACACATGTCTTTCGAACGCTAACCCAAATACTGTAGGTAAAATCTAAAAATGTACTACTGTTCTTTAAAAAGGTTACAAAATCTTGTACTTTGCCCTCAGACGCTACCGATAAAATACAAATATCATCCAAAAATCTTCTGTACATGGTCCAACAACCACTGTAGATGGACCCTAAAACAAATTTCTCTTCCCATTTAGCTAGAAAAAGATTTGCGTATGCAGGGGTGCATGCTGCGCCCATTGCAACCCCATTGACTTGATGGTAAAACTCTCCTTTGAAATAAATAGAATTATATTTTAAAACCAATTCCATTAAATTAAGACAAACCAAACATTCATTTTCTGTCAATTCACCATCCTCAAAAATAATTTCCTGTAGCATTCGTATGCCTTCCATATGGGGAATACTAGAAAATAAAGCAATAACATCTATAGTCACGAAGGAAATATCATCCCTGTATAACTGGGTCTATATTAAATCAGCGAACGCTTAAAATAGCAAATGCTGATTTATAGACCCTTTAAAAGCGGAATCTTGAAATCCCGAAGACATGGAACGGCGATTTTTATTTTTCCCAGGGAAAAAAAAATGTTGGGCTGTTTTTGGGACTTTGCCATTTCCTCCACTGTGGTACAATCTCAGAGTTGGTATATTTAAGTAGGGGGGAGGGGGGTGGGGGAGATTTGCCCCCCACACCATTTAGTGTTTTGAACTTTTTTGTTTTGTTTTGTGGAACAGCGATTTTCTTTTCCCTGGGAAAAAAAAAAATCACAGTTCTGTGCCTTCGGGATTTCAAGCTTTCGCTTTTAAAGGGTCGATAAATCAGTGTTTGCTATTTTAAGCGTTTGCTCATTTAACATAGACTCTTTTAACTCTCTCAAGAAATCCCAAGAATCTCTTAGTATAGTTTTCCTTTTTAATCATATCCCTTTAAGTTTCATGTCAAAATATTTCACTAGGGGCAATGTTTTAGATCCCTCCGCAGAAACTACTGGCCTAAGTGGTGGATCCATTTCATTGTTAGGAATCTAGAATGTCTTTTTAAATGTAAAATAGCTTACTTGATTGAATTCAATTAATGAAATGGAACAGTATAAAAGGCACCTTTTTAGTCTACATCTGAAGAAGTCTATGTATTAGAAACGAAAATACTGAATGTTGAGTGTATGCGTTAAAGTGTTTGTCTCTTTGGCTGATTAAAACTTTATTTCCATCTCGTTCGCTGGCATGCTTTCCTGGGTACCTTTGACATTGTTCATGCATGAGGAGTACTAAATACTGTTTTGAGATGTTTGGTTTGGTAATGAAGAGTTGAATTACCATCTCTCTCTTCAGTGTTTTTACTGGAACCCACACAGATTTCCATTCCATCAGACTTCCTTGTCTCATCTACTAAACTTTTCAATGAAACAAATTGTTTCTTATTTCTAGGACTGCCTATGTTGGAGTCCTGCCTCAAAATTCCTTACTCCATCTTCAACTCTGTGCTTCTCTACTTCTCTCCACAATTTTATCATTTAGTTTTCTCTGTTTATGCCCCCCACAGTGATGTCTCCTTCTTCCTATCTTACCCATACTCCACTATCTCTGTGGGTTCTTTTCAGTTCAGCTTCATTTAGAGGCCAAACATTTCCTCTAAAGTCCACAGGCACACAGCCTCCCTAGCTTCTCTTCATTGTTCTCTGGGTTTCCCCATTTATTTTCTATTTTCTTTGCCAAATGAAGTTGTTAAAACTTTTCTGTTGAGCAATAACCTTTACACTACCAGATTTCATTTGGATATGACACAAAAAGATATAATATGCTGGGTAAAAGAATTTAACAAGGTTTTTCCCACCTGCTAATATTCCCTTATCCTTGGAATTTTGCCTATTTGTTTCTTAATGTTTTGCCCTAACTTTAGAACAATTATTTTCTCTACTTTATTATGAATACCAAAACACTTCTAAATTTAAGCATTTCATTCCCTTCTCCCTTAATGAGTACACTAAATGTAAACAAGCACAGAGTCCCTATCAAACACAGCAAAAGTATACATTACTCCGTGAAGAAGCCTATCTTACCTATCTATTGGTAACATGCAAAGATCTGCAAGTAGGGAAAAAGAAGCCACAACTTTTGTGAGACAATATTTTTCTCCTAACACATTACCCTGACCCTGTCGGAAATGCCTTAGTCCACATGGCATACAGAAGCAGGAAGATGGGAACCCCATTTCACTGTGCCTCAATATACTTAGATTATATTTTTTTACCCTACACTTCTGTGGCTCTGCTCGACAGTGGCACAGGAAAATAATTTTCCTGGGTGGCGAAAGTCAGGGTACCTTTTTGGCTAGGCTTATATAGGCCCTAGGGCCAATAGCCTAGTACCTACCTATGAACCTATGAACCCTTAGCACTAATCATCATCTCATGGCTGGTTTATTACATACATATCTGTCCCAGGACATAAATCATGGGCCTATGCCGAAACTAATACTCTGAACAAAATGCCAGCTTTAATGAAACAAAGGCCTTCTTTATGTCAAAAACACCAGTGCTGGCTCCTTCCTTCCTTTCATGAGTTTTGCAGAAGTAATATAATGAGCCACCAGCTATCCTCTGTTGGCCTACCCTTTATAAAACCTTATGCCCATCATATATATAATTTCCCCATTAGCCTTCCCCCTGGGTGCTAAGACCTTTTCCAGACAGTACTTCCTCATGTATATTAATCTGTGAATAGAGTCTGCACTTACATTGTTCTGCCATTTTCCATCATCCTTCAAGCTGAGAATCACACTCACCCGACTTCCAAAGCAGTGGAGAACCACTCCTGCCTCACTCTATAAGGGCCTCCATGAGGTTTACAACTGTGAGCTTACCCTACATTAAAACTTTATGGCGAATGCAATGACCCCTGCCACCTTCCCCATCTGCATCATCCCACTGATGGTTGTTTAAATTATTTATATTTATTTATTTACTTGCTTTTGTTTGCATATACATATTCTCTCTACTATATTGCTTTGATAATGTTTCACCTTTCTCCCCTGAGCACTCCAGTTCTCAGGGCTTTCAGTCCAGTATCCCCTGGGCAACCTTTCCTAACATATTCTCATTCTCCTCTCTTCTCCATACCCTCTCATTTCACATCTGGCCTGCAGCTCATTTATTCTTCACTTCTAATTGAAAAGGAAACCTTAAATGTGAATGACCTGAGAAATATTATTCCTTAATTTTGCAACCTTTCATTTTCAATAATATACCACATCTTAACAAAAACCTAATTGGCTACCCAGGGTTTCTGCATTTTTGAAAGAAGTGAACCGAAGATCATATATGTAGATATCACACTCCAGGTATCATACCAGTCTTCTTTCTTTCTTTCTTTACATATGTTGACTTCCATAACTCTCCCACATTTCCTGTTTTAGTCTGTTTCTTCCTGTGAATTCTGTCCTTTGGGGATATTAAAGTCCCCTCTAATAACTTGCCTAGAATATTCAAAATTAATCCCTCTACTCTCTTTTGAAAAAAGGAGAGAAGCTCCTCGTCACTTGCTTCAGGGTTTTAATATTTTCGGCTTCCAGGTTTACATCTGTATCCTTACCCATGTGATCTCTCATCTCTCATCCTAATTTCTTTATTGAGTATCTGCACTTAATTTCCTAATAAAAAATGTTACCACCCCATGTCTTGCCTCCTCCCTCTCACTCCACTCAAACCTAATATAACAGTGTCCTCACCTCACGTTCCATATTACACCTCCTGGAAGAAATGTCCTCTTTTTCTTCAGCAAATCACTTCTGTATCCTTGTCCACTTTACTGAGTATTAGACCCAACTATGTTCCCAATAATGATTACCAGCTGTCATAATTTCCCTCTGCTTGTCTTCCGTCATTTGATCCATCTTCCCTAGCTGAACTGGTAGCCTTCTCCCTAACCCCTTTTATACATGTGCCTATGTTCAGAATTCTGACTATGGAAATCTTAGGGTAAGTTGTTTCTTGTTTACCCTCCTGCCAGCACATACATCTCTCTCAGTCAGTCTCTGTCTTGTTGGGCAATCACCCTGCTTGGTTGCATCCCCATTACATGTGGCCTTCATCTGATATCCCTATCCTGCTTTGCTTTCTTATACTGTGTTCTCACTTCTTATGCACTTCTTGCAAACTTGGATAGCCTATCTTTGCCCACTAATATTCATGGCCCACAACACAAAGAACTATTTTTACATACACGCTACTCTTAACTAGCACAATAGCCTCTCTAACCATACCCTATTCTCTCACCTTCTTTGAAAATCGTACTCTGTTTAAACAAAACCCTCATTTCCAACAAACTCTACCATCTGCTTGTAGCAACACCCTTACTCACAGTAACATAACCTCTACTTCTAACTATATACTCCCAAAATATCACAGAGCAACACACGTGACATACTTCACTTACAAAAAAAGTCTTAATAATGTCCATAAAATGTTTAATATCCAACAACATCACCAATCTCACCTCCTCACAGACGGGGATATTCATCCAAACCCTGGCCCCAACTATAACAATACCAATAACCTAGATAATGTAACTTTACCAATGTATTCCACATTAGCTAAAGCACCTAACTCCCTCCTGATAGCTCACCTCAATATCAAAAGTATCAACAATAACATTTCCCACTTGCATGCACTCCTAGATCTGCACTCATTTGACATTTTATGTCTCACAGAAACATAGCTAAAACCTACTACACTAGACCATGAAATTACCCCTCCAGGTTATAATATCCTTAGACACGACTGCAAAACCAAAAAAGGTGGAGGTATAGCTATTATCTATAAAGCTAATCTCCAAGTTTCCCTCTTTAACAAGATTCCATCATTAGACACCAAATCCGAATTGTTATCAACCAAACTCCAAATAAACAACTCAAAATCGATCTACCTTATTTGTATGTATCTTCCCCCTGGAAACAATACTAATACTCTTGAAAACCTTCTTAATTACCTATCTACCCAACTACCACAAGAGACCATTGTACTGGGTGATTTCAACATAGACTGGCTCACCTGTAGTTCCCTGACCCCAACTAACCACATAAATCTATATAGTTTCTCTCAATTAATAAACACTCCAACTAGAATTCACAAACCTAACGGGAAAGAATCCACCCTTGACTGGATACTAACTAATAGCCACCCTAACAATTATACTCCAGGAACCCTTCCTGATAATATCAGTGACCACATGCTCACTTACATTATTAGACAAAAAGTTCAATTTCCAACTACTCATAATGTCAAAACTTCACGCTCTAAAAAATTCTTTAATCCTGATAGCTTTCTAAATGAACTAAAAGCATGTGATTGGTCACTACTAACCTATCTTGAGCTTAATGAGGCTGTAACCTACTTTAACACTAACTTTCTTCAAATACTAGATCACCACTCACCTTACCGCTCTACTAGAATAAGATCCAAATCTGCCCCATGGCTAACTAAACAAACTAGGCAAAAAATGCTCCTTAGAAATAAAATATGGGCTAAATGGAGAGCTACCAAATGCCCATCTGACCACCTCCTCTTTAAAGACTTCTACCTAAACCTCCAACAAACTTCACAACAAACTCCACAAAAATTGTGGTCAGGTATTAACAAACCTCTTCAGCCAGGAAACACTACTACTCCCACCCCATTAGGTTTCAACCAGAATAATTCCAACCAAATCCCTGATGCCTTTAATAACTACTTTACAGAAGCCATTCAATCCCTAGCCAACTCATTACCACCTTTAACTGCTTCTCCATCTGATTCCTCCAAGACTCTATCCCCGACCTTTCATATACACCCTGTTCCTACATCTCTTATACAAAAGCTACTTAACAAACTAAAACCTTGCTCCCCATCTGCTGACCGTCTCCCATCCGAATACCTTCAAATTGCCGCAAAAGCCATAGCCTACCCCATATCCATCCTCATTAACAGAACCATCTCTGAAGGCAAAATCCCTACCAAATGGAAAGTATCCCACATCATCCCTCTACATAAAGGTGGAACCTCAATTGAGCTCACTAACTACCGACCTATTGCCTTACTCCCCCCATTAGCTAAGATAATGGAAAAATGTATTCACAAACAACTACTCAACAATCTACTACAGAATAATCTACTAGCCAACTGCCAACATGGCTTTAGACCATTCCATAGCACTACTATTGCTCTTCTCTCCTTTACTGACTCTATAAACAAAAATCGTAACAATAACTCATTTTCCTCTGCACTATTCATAGACCTGTCAAAAGCCTTTCATATGGTTAATCATACTCTTCTTCTAGATAAACTAAAGTACCATTCTCTTGATCACCAAGCATTACAATGGTTCAAATGTTATCTTCAAAACAGACAGCAAGCTGAACTCTGGGAAAACAATCTGTCTTCATTACTTCCTGTAAATATTGAAGTCCCTCAAGGTTCTATCTTAGGTCCCCTTCTTTTTTCCATATTTATTAATGACCTCTACATGAACATACCCCAAGCCACCTGCATTCAATATGTAGATGACTCTACCTTAATCTGTACTGCTAATAACATATCCTCCCTCCAGTACCTCACCCAAACTGCTTTCCAAAATGTTGAAAACTGGTTCATGCAACACCGCCTTCTCCTCAATCCTAAAAAAACAAAATACGTCACCCACTCCAATCTTCACTATAACCTCTAACAATGCTACTAACATTGCACCAGAAACTACCACCCGCCTATTAGGTGTCACAATTGATAATCATCTTAACTATGACAACCATATTAACTCCACCATAAAGTCTGTCAACACAAAACTTGGTACTCTCTATAAAATTAAACCCTTCCTTACCCCCTCAGCCAGGAAAACTATCACCCAAACCCACCTGATTTCTACCCTTTTATATGCCTCTGCTATATTTACTAACCTATCTAAAAATAACATCTCCAAACTTTCTACCTGTTATAATAGGATAGCTAGATTCGTCACATCCTCTCCCTTTAAAACTCACCACTGCCTTAACCTTAAACAACTAGGATGGCTAGAAATACAGAACCATATACTCTGTCAACAGTTACTTATCACCCAAAAGATCCTATACCACCCCAATGACACCCCATCCTCACTAATCTGATTTCTCCATATAAAAATCTGGCTACACTACGTTCAGCAAATAAACTCCTTGTCTCCTCAATTAAATCTAACAACAAAGCTGGTGACTCACTTTTCTCAAACACTATAGGGAAAAACTGGAATCAGCTCCCTCCTGAACTATCTACCCTAGCATCTACCTCTCAATTCAAAAAAACACATTAAAGAACATCTGAAAACTCAGTGGCTCTGTCCTTGTGCTAACCCTGACTGAAACTTTTATTTCCCTAAATCTCATACCCTTCCCCTCTCCCCCATCTTTTGCCTCCTAATCTAGTTACTTCTCTTTTGCTTTCCTCTTAGTAATAGGATAACATTTAAGGACTTTACTCTTTCTGCCCATACCCTTTTTGTTTCTAATATACTTGCTTATTTAAATTTAGTTTAACTTTTAGCATAATGTCTATAGTCAACACTTTTATAACTATATTTCCTTTTTTTCCCTTTTACCAATGTTGCCACTGTATGATTAGTTTATATGGCTATGTTGTACATTTTTTTTTTAACATTGTTATTGTTTTTGCTTGTAGCTTTTCTCCCCGAGCCTCTACTGAAAATGGACATATATCCAGCTAGACTAGCCCGGTCAACAAATGTAAAATAATAATAAATAATAATATTCCTTGTTTACCATTTCCCTCTGTCACATCTTTCTCCCAGTCATCTTTCTTCTGATCTTTCCTTAGCTTTAGGTCCTCCCCAACACACTACAGGTATTCAATGGGGCTTCCATCTTTGTACTAATGTCTCCTTGTTGACTGACTCCCTTTGTCCTCTTTAGAGCATTTCTAAGTCTGTGTCTGCATCCTCACACTCTCTGAATTTCTATATACCCTCTTTAGCTCTATCCTGCATCCTCCCCTAGCTACTGCCCCCTCCACCAGTATATCTGGCATATCACTGGGGACATCTTGCGGTATGGCATCACTCATCCTTGCATTATAAATACCCCCTAATCTTTACTCAGTGGCCCTCTTTCTACTATTTTTCACAAGTTCACTGAGGATCCACTGTTACTCCTTTTGTCCTTCCTACTTACTCAACTCTTATTTGTTGCTTCTCACAAGTACCGTTAGTTTATTTTTTTTCTCTCTGCCTCTCTCTTAGATGCGTATCATCTTTTCCATGTACTGCTGAACCAATACTGGTAGGTATGATGGCTTAAAGGCCTTGGGGCCATTGTGCCTCCTCTGCTCATGTGAAGCCTTGCCTTGGTAATTTTTTCTGATTTCATCTACAAGTATGTAGCCCTCTCACCTTCCCCTAGATCTTCTTTTACTTTTTTTTTCCTCTCGCCCAGATGTTTAGTGGCCTCAGCTAATGCAGTCATTCCTTTGCCAATCCAAACCCAGCCCCCCTCTGTTCTCGTTCCTATCTGCACTCAGCCTTAAACTGTCCCTGACTATTGCAGTTGTCACAGCAGGCCCTGAGTGTCATTGCTGCCATCTCTGTGGCCTAACTCTTCCTTTTTCATGCTAGATAATTTCTGGCTATTCCTTTTTCAGCATCTTTCTTTGACACTACTATCCCCAGAGGTCTCAACAGTCCCTGATTTTGCTTCATACTTCTGCCCTGTACCTCATAAAATGTTTCATCTTCTGGTAAATCCCTGTAGATTACAGTCATACAGTGATTTCACACTTCTTGTTGCTGAAAAAATGCATGTGGATGAAAATAAGTTGTTCTAGTAACATTTTAAGTGAACTAGAGTAATATTAAAAATACTCCCTGATTTTGGGCCTTTGCAACCCTTTATTTTTTTGCACTGTCCCTCACTCTTGAGCAAAGAAGTCAAGAACTATGACTATCATTGATCTAACTGTCTCACCCCCCCCCATAATTAACTCAAGATTACCATCACATTTTCAGATCTTGATTGGCTGCCCCCCCCCCCCCAAGCAATCTGGTCAAGTTTTATTTTCATAATAAGCATGCAGTACTTCCAAATGTCCTTCTTTTGTACTAAAAACAAGTAGCAGTTCCTTGTGTACTTTTTCCACTACAATCCCTCCCCCAAAAAAACATTACAATTTAATTTTCAAAGGCATCCTATGATATAATTTGCAAACAAAGCAGTCACACTGTCTGGGCTTACCACAATCTCCCTTCAAAAAATTAAACATTTTAATTAACTGATGCAACACAAAAATGAGGCATCAGTTCAGTATAATGACGTGCTACTGGGAGATGCAGAGGAATCAGGGAACAAATTAAAATAAAGTGGAAATAATGCTTCTCAGTTAAAAAGGTGGCATTGGCAGGTTAGACTTAAGAGGCCAACGAGAAAGATTATCATGACATGTACAGTAAGTGTTTTGTATTTAGAGACAATCCTGCCTTGGTGTTTAACACCAAGACATGAATCACTGTGGTGGACTGTCTCACTGGTCATGCTAAATGCTAATAAGGCATTCTGGGTAGAGACATATGCTAATTAGCCATGTGATTTTCCCCAGAACTGCCTGTGGCAAGGCATTTACACAACTGAGACATTCACAAAAGTTGCTCGATTATGTAAAGTATCACAAATCCTTATGTCAAAGAACATGGTCAATCATCAAGGCACAGGTAAGTGTCAGGGAGTTTAGGTGACAGGTAGTTTTGTAGGTGTGTGTGTGTGTGTGTGTGTGTGTATGTGTGGTACTAAATGTGTGAGTGTAAGAGTGAGTGTCTGCCTGGCAGGTCGTAGTAGTGAGGTTAGTTCTGGGATAGGTTAACCTTCTGTGTGTGCATGCATATACATGAATGTGTGAAAGTGCATGTGAGCTGGGAGGGGGGAGTCAGCCATACCGCCACACTCCTTTAGACTAATGAGCAAATCCTTCAAACTTGGAAAGCAGATAAAGTCTAGAAATCAGGGATAACTTTAAACATAGAATCTTATTGGCACTTAGGGACAGGGGAGAACACTAGACAGCGGGGATAACTTTAAGCATCATGCCTTAACACAGCCTAGGGTCAGAGGGAACACTAGACACCAGAGATAACTTTAAACATTGTGTGATAATGGCACATAGGGTCAGAGGGAACACTAAATACCAGGGATATACTGCATATTGTGCTTAAAGCCACTTAAAAAAGAAAGAAAAAGACAATGTGGGCCTGGGGGGTACACTTTGCACCAGAAACACTATATAATCCTAAAGGCACTAAAACAGAGTCAAACCCTCTAGCCTTTGACCTCACACACACACAATATTAGCTTTCTGTACCAGGACTACAGACACCAGGGATAGTTGAAAATATTACCTAAGTTTTAAAATAATATGGGAAAAAGGATTTTAATTCTGCACTCAATACAGAAAACAGCAACATTAGCCTATGAAGCTAACTACTTAGTGTAACTGCATCTATTTTATATATTAATAAGTATAAAACTCTAATGTCTGGCATGCTTCAATAACTGCAACTGCCCCAGAGTTACAAGGGAAAGTGTACATATAAGAGGCAACAACAGTAATGTGTCCATATGGGGAGGGCTTCAGTACAAAGCCAAGAGGAAAACCAGATGAGACCAATGAGAATTTTTACAGTATTACTTGGACTTCTTTAAAAAGTTAATAGAACAACAGTTCTAGCATCACAATGCATGATGCAAGCAATAAGAATAATGAAACTCTAACATCTGACATTACTGACTGAGAGTAAAGATCTGTGATTTATGAGGACAAGGCCAAAGAAATAAAAAAGAGACATCGGGATGTCCTGAAAGGTATGTCAGTGTGTGTGTGTGTGTGTGTGTGTGTGTGTGTGTTTGAAACACAGAATGAATGGGGGTGTCTGTGCCAGCATGACGTAGGGGCTGTCAGTGTTACCTACTGGAGGAAAGTGCTGATTTGCACTCGCAGTAGTTAGGGGTGATTTAGATATGTGACAAATGAGCTGATAATGAGGTCCTTCCTCTTTGCAGCTAATGTGTCTCTGAATCACAAATTACCACAACAACCAAACTACCCCTTTTGTCACAGCTCTTGCCACCAGTGCTGGGGTTCTTTCTGAATCTTTTGGATTCACTGGTGTCCTGCATTAAGGGATTTGACAATGGAGGACTGCATGGCCCGAGTGTCATATAGTAACCTGTTAGTACTAGAGGCATAGAAAAGGAGAGGTTTTTTTTGTGGATTTACTTATGATTATAGTATTGTAAGATGTGCCTGCAATTTGAAAACGATAACATCTTTCTTTATTACATCCCATCTGCACCAACTTGAGGCCAGTGGAGTGAAAGAGTAGCAGGAAGTTTCAGTCATACAGCTGGAATACTGTATTGCAGTTTTCAGTGTGATCCACTGCTGATAAGACATTGCTTTAAAAGTTTGGTCTGACAGTACAGCTGCCGTTATGTCTTAATCTGCAAGGGCCTGAGCTATCGGGTCTATATTATATGTTTGAAGTTTGAAAACTTTGAACGTTAAATAATCAAATTTAAATGTTCGAAGTTTCAAACATCAGACATATAATAATAAAAAAAACAAACAAACGGAACTTACCTGACTAGTGTAGGCAGGGGGTCAAGCCCCCCCTGCACCCCACACACCCCGCTCTTTAAATATACCAACTCCGAGACTGCACTATTGTGCGGTAAAGGGAAGATTTCCCTTACTGCACTGTAGTGCGGTCTCGGAGTTGGTATATTTAAAGAGTAGGAAGTGTGGGGGGTGCAGGGGGGCTTGCCCCCCTGCCTATAGCCATTAGTTTTGTTTTTGTTTTTTTTTTACATATGTTCGAAGTTTTATGACTTCGAACATTTAAATTCAATATTTTAACGTTCAAAGTTATAAAATGTCGAACGTATGATATAGACCCGAGCTATCTAATTATGCTATAATTTAAGGATATCAGTCAGTGAGGAACATGTACTCTACAGGTATAATGTTCATGTACTATGACACCTGAATCAATGTGTTGCCTATGCATGCTGAAACACAATACCTAGCAATAAATGTCCTTGTGTAACATGTTAAATGATAAAATGACCTAAATGTCACTACAGTACATAATGTTCTGCAGCAATATGTTGCTTAAAAGTTGTGTAAGCTAGATTACAAACCACTGTCAGTTTAAACATACCCCCAAGAGTATTCATTCACTGTTACAACAACATGCTTGCTTTATTCTGTACCTAGAATGCATGGTTTCATGAAGAAGCCTTCCTTCAACTTGGGATCTTTAGGGACATATGGTTCTCCACCACAAAGGACTGTTGCTCCCTGAAATGACAAAGACAAATTGTTACTGATAATATTCAGACATTTCTAAATCATTATTCAAAAAACAATTAGGGATCACTATTTATGTGTCAGCTACCTAACATGTTTGTATCCCGATTCCTGCTCAAGACTCATAAAACAGGCAAATAGTAGGGAGAGATAGCCTCTGTGGCAAAAATAATTAAAATGGTGGAAACAGTAGTTCTCAATTTCATTTGATCTGTAACAGACACTCTACAGTGGGTATAAGATGAGAAAATCTTTTTTCACTGTTTTAACGTGGTTATTTTTTTCTCGTCTTTGAATGTTTATGGGCATGCATCCCTTGGGTGGTGATGCACCTTTATGTACTGGTAGGAGGTATGCCTAACTACTGCGCTGTCAGTCTGATCTCATTCACTGATGAAGGATGTTCTGCAAAATTGAAAACAAAACAAAACAACATATTTACACATATATCTATCTATCTATATATATATATATATATATATATATATATATATATATATATATATATATGTATGTATGTATATATAAATATAAAGCGTAACAGCTTGATGCAGTGGCATCAAAATGCATTGTGATAGAATGTAAGAAAGTATCTCACTGATAAGGACTCTCTCACAGATCAGCTATGTTGATAAGAACAGACAAGTTACAACTGATACTTGAAGTCCTCTGCATTGAGATTTTGATTCTGAACAATCCCAAAAAGTAAAAAAAAAAACCTGGGATACTATAGCTACAAAAAGCCCTAAATCTAAAAGACCAAAAGGCTGAATCTTGAAGCAACAAAGTGCTTGAAGAAGTTCTGCTCCTGCAGTCATGATCCAAACAGTAATACACTGTAAAGGTGTGAAACAATGACCAAGGGGTCACGGCACAAGTATTCATAATGGGGACATTTCTTAAGTAAGCACAACAGACAGCCACTCCCCTTGTAAAGCATTTTTCAAAGTGTGGGTAGGGCTTTGTAAGGCAGCCAGGAAGCACATTTAACCAACAAATGTTAGAAACAAAGTACGATGCAGTTATCAATCCAGTTTCAAAGGGTTTGCCCAGCCATTGCCAGTAGGCTTGCCACCCCTTCGGTTTTTTTCCGGACTATCAGGAAATCAAACTGATTCTCCGGTAGTCCGGAAAACACTGTACAAACTCCGGTATTCTGTTTCAAAAAGGAAACAGACTATCGGAGTTTGTAAATCGGCTGATTTACTATGCTTTTCTTACAGAAAAGCATAGCAAATCAGCCAAAAGCAGGCGGCGGGAGCGAAAAAAGAGGGCGTTCCCGTTGATCGGCTGATTTACTATGCTTTTCTTACAGAAAAGCATAGCAAATCAGCCAAAAGCAGGCGGCGGGAACGAAAAAAGAGGGCGTTCCCGTTGAGTGATGCTGTCGTGACATCACAAAATGGGCGGTATGTTGGCGGGAGAGGGGGTGGGGCGGGCGGGGTTACTGGTGACGCGAGGGGCGTGGCGTGGCTCCGGTTTTAGCCGTGAACGAAGGTGGCAACCCTAATTGCCAGCATTTATCTCGAAGGAACAAAGGAGATGAAAATTGAATTACAGCAAAAAGAATGAAATGTTAGCAATACACAAAGTCATTTTTACCAATAATTAAAAAATGCATTTTTGCATGGAGGGGTGTACTACACCACACACCTGCATTTTTAGATATACTAACTCCAAGATCATACAGCCTTGGAGGTAAGAAGAAATTTCCTTAATGACATAGTTGCCAATTCATGCTATTAATTTTGTCTGTTCTTCAATGCAAATTGGAGCTGATTATTAAGCCAGCCTACATTTCTTATTTTAGCATATCCTTTTCAAAAGTCCACATTTCATAGTATTTAAATTATATAGTCATCATACTCCTAATACCCAAGCATCCGTAGGAAATAGCTTCCTTACATATCAGCAAAATATAACGGGTTGAGCACCAAACTGCTGAGTAACAACTTATATCTGTTACAGTTTTCCAGCAGTGTTTCCCATAGCTTTAATGACAGTGTGAGAGCACTAGTGCTTCCATTACATGCTGCCTCCTTTTTGGGTGTCACAGTTTTTTCTGTAGTTGCACAAATATGGAGTTAGGGAAGTGAGGGAGTTAAATATCCCACTTGGGGAGTGCAGGGTGATTGTGTTCTGCACAAAACATTGAATTTGTGTTTTTGTAGGGAACTAATGGTCGGCCAATAGTGATTAACTAGATGGATCCTCACGGAGTTAGGAAATAGGGCTTTGTAAGGCAGCCAGGAAGCACATTTAACCAACAATTGTTGATACTGTATAACACATGCTGACCATACATTTCAGGTGGTACGTTATTTAGCGCACATATTATGCTCCCAAATACAGCTAGACGATGAGTTGCCTCACTTGCTGGACCAGCTTACAGTCACAAACATCAACCATGCCCTTTGTTTCAAATCTCACCATGCCACCTACTCATAACTCAGCATTTGGTACTGGAAGCACAAAAGACACTCGCATAGCTCTTTGCCATTCTGCCTGGCTGTGTTTCATAGAATTTGCTGAACAATCCAAAGTGTCTTTCCTTGGCATGATATTAAATCGATTGTGTCTGTTCAAACCTAAAGTTAAGAAAAATGAAGACCATGGAAAATGAGGACAAGACCTTCACAGATGTTGGTACTAAGTTCCAGACTCCTCAAGTCTCCTGTTCAAGGATGTTTGTGAGTCCATGGCAATTATGGTATCAGCATGGTCAACAGCAAAAAGGAAATCAGAGACCTGGAAGGAATTACAGGCTTTGGAAACTGAGATTGGACTGTGACCCAAAGGCATGAACAGCCAGCAAAGCAAGGGTTCCATACATCTCGCCAGATCATGGTCAAATGGGGACCTAGGCAGGGGAATGGACCAGCCCCATTGAAGCATTTCTGGTGTACCATTACTTATCTGCCCCCCCCCCCCCAAATTACCATAAATACTGCTCAGGACTGTCAGTGTGCAGACCATTTTCTTCTTTATGTTTGAAATGAAGGCAGGGATATGGATTTAATTTAAAACTTTTAATTTAAATATCCTTTTACCAGGTTAGTCCCACTGTGCTAGTACCAACTTTTCAGGGGAGACCCTGGTGGCACTTATACAATAGGGAACATTTGGCCAGGGCATTATGGAACTTCCCCCTTCTCATTCTGATCGCTCAGGTGGATTTAAAAGATCTCACGGAACCTGCCATTAACACAGACAGATGGGGCTGCAGTTTAATATCTCACCCAAAGGATGACAGAGTCAGGAGTGCAAAAGGTAAAGCTCCAGTGCATGTTTGAGAAGGAAGTCAAATCCCATGCCTTACCATGTGTGCTTTGTACTAAAGACACATGCACTGCAGGCACAGACCACAGATGCCAAGTGTGTCTTTAAGGAAGTAGAAACGTAAGAATTTTTTAAAATTGTTTACTTAAAATTGAGAGTTGTAGCAGCTCCCAGGCAACTGCCTAGATCACCTACTGCTAGATCTGGCTCTGCTTCCATGGTTCTCTTTCAGGAGACAGTCTAATCCCTGAGGCTTTGCAGACTTTTCCACTCTTGGGCATTTGAGGGCCATCTTTCCCTCTACTTGGATGTCTGGTAACCATCATGCAAGACAATAGGATTGACAGAGTAATATTAAGAGAAGCTAAATCCTACTAATAGTAAAAAAGCAACACTTGGTAGCCATTAACTCCATCCTTTGATGTTGACCCCAACTGGGTACTGTCCACAATAACCACTGGTACACAAGTTCATTCTCTTGTAGCAGCAGTTTATATAGGTTCATAGGTAGGTACTAGGCTATCTGCTCGAAGGCATTTATAAGCCTAGCCAGAATGTGTTGGCTTTCACTGCCCCCTAAGATTAGTTCCCTGTGCCTCTGTCCAGCAGAGCCACTGAAGTGATCCCTGGGGTAAACTTTCTGTTTCCCATCCACTCATCAAGGTTTCTCTTGAAGAGGGTTAGTGAGGAGCTCTGCCTACTGTAGACTAGAATCTTGTTCCAGAGCATGGGAGTCTCTGGGACAGGAATCTATCCCTCCAGCACATCCTATTTATTGTTGTGCTGAGGTTTAGATCCCTGGAGCGTGTGGCTCGAGGGGATATGCTTTTCTTTAGGTGGAGCATGTCCATCAATTCTGGGTCGGACATGGCCTTCTATGTCAGACAGAGATCAACTCTGAGTAGGCGGTATACAACCAAGTACAGCTGGAGTTTCTTCAGTCGAGCTGCATAGGGCATCTGCTTGAGGCCAGTGATCCTCTTGGTGAGGTACTTCTGTGGTCTTTCCAGTTGTTGCAGGTGTCTTGTAAGGTACATCCCAAATAGGGCATTGTACTGTATGATGGGTCTGATGAGTGATGCGTAGAGGGGCCCAATGACCTCTTTCGATCTGGATGCAAACCCTTTTGTGATTAGGTGGGCCACAAAGAAGGATTTTCTAACCACTTTGGCAATGTGATTATCAAAGGAGAGGTTACTATCTACTTGGGTCCCCAAATCCCTTATTACGTCTTCCATATTTAGGGGGCTACCATCTATGTGGTAGTTTGTGGGTACTTTGTTTTTTCCAAAGGGGATGACTATGCACTTTTTGGCATTTAGCTTGAGGCCATGGTTTTAACACCAGGCATCTGTCTCAGTGAGACCCTTTTGGATGATGTCTGTGTCAGCCGGAGAGTCAGTTATAGCCCCTAGTTTGCAGTCGTCTGCGAACTTGGTCAGCCATAGTCCTCCTGTGCTTGCCTGTACCTCTGAGAAGTATATGCCAAACAGGAGGGGTCCTAGGACTGAGCCCTGGGGAACGCCACTTGTAACCGGTTTAGAGTCAAACCTAGCTCCCGCAACTCTTACAATGTGGGTTCTGTCAGTAAGCCAGTTGGCAACCCATCTTGCGATGTAGGGGTTTATGTTCAGGCTGGTGAGCTTGTCTATAATACCTGAGCGGGGAATGATGTTGAAGGCCTTTGCGAGGTCTAGGTAGGCTATGTGGACCACCTTTCCCTCATCTATAGCCTTGTTAACTGTCTCAAAGAAGTCCACCAGGTTTGGGAGGCATGATCTGCCCTTAACAAAACTGAACTGGGTAGGGTCCAGTGTTTGGAGGTTCCCATAGTCTCTGTTAATGAGATCCATGATGATACACTCCATAGCTTTGCAGACCAAGCTAGTCAGGCTTATAGGGCGATAGTTCCCAGGGTCCGTTGTGGCTCCACCTTTGTGGAGTGAAATAACCATTGCTGTGCGCCACTCTGTGGGCATGTAGCCTGTGGAGAGGCTAAGTTTAAACAGTGTGTTTAGGTGAGGGGTTAGTTCATCTTTGAACTCGTGTACGATGCAGCCTGGGACACCATCCGGTCCCATTGATGCTGTGTTTTTAGCTTTGGAGAGGGCTGTTTTAACCTGAGGGTCTGTGAGTTCAGGGGCACTACATTCTTCTGGTATAGTTATGGGCCCTTTTGGGGGTGGGGGGTGGGGTGATGTTTGCCCTGAACCTGTCTGCCAGGATGTTGGCTATATCGGTTGGTTCAGTGTATTTTGTGCCATTCTGCACTATCTCCGAGCAGATCTGAGAATTGCCACTTAGATTCTTGACATAGCTAAAGAATGCCTTGTGGTTATCTGTGGAGTCCAAGGCAATTTTTCTTTTGAAGCTAGCCTTGGATGATTTTATGAGGGAACATAGTTTCTTGCTGATACTGATCAGGGATGTCTTCCCTTCTTGGGATTTTACTCTTTTCTGTACTTGTTCCCTTCTTGTATTGTATAGCTTGTTTGTGGAAGGGGTCCACCAGACTGGTTTCCTTTTCTTGGAGGAGTGAGTCTTGGTTTTGTTTGAGATAGCATGATCCATGCATTCTTGTAGGTGCCCGTAGAGTGCATTAGTAAAGGATTTTGCAGCTTGGACAGCGTTATCCTTTAGCATGAGGGCTTTGAAACTTCCCACCTCGGTCTTAAGTAATGTGAAGTTTGCTTTTGAAAAGTTTTTCACGGTGGTTTCTTTGACCAGGGGGTAGTGGCGGAATGTGGATATCCAGAGTGATTACTTTATGGTCAGATCTAACAAGCGAGGGGTTGACCTCTGGTGTGGAACACTGGTCACCCATGTTGGTGTTGACCAGGTCCAATATGTTGTCACCTCTGGTGGGGGCATTGACCAGTTGATCCAGGGCGTTTGAGTTTATAAATTCTAGGAAATGTTGCACAAGAGAGTTTGTACTTGAGTAGTTCTCCCAGTTAATGTTTGGGTAATTGAAATCATCCAATATCAGGGTGTTTAGTAGGACCTTTATGTTTCCCAGTGTTTCCAGTAATGCGGAGTGGGGGTCCTGGGACATGGTGGGTGATCTGTAGGAAGCTATAATTTGAATAGCAGTTTTGCCCATTCTTAGTTGCATGTAGATGATCTCTGAAGCATTGTGCTGTGCCACTAACCAGGAGGTGTGGGTATCCTTGCTGAATATGAATACTCCCCCACCTTTTGTATTTCGGTCCGGGTTTTGTGGCCAAAATGTATGGTATGAGTTGTAGCCTAGTAGTGCTGGGGTGCTCTCTGGAGCCTTAAACCAGGTTTCTGTTACTGCACATATATCGATTTTCTCCATACTGAGGAGTGCCTCGAGTGCCTGCATTTTGAGGTTTAGACTTCTGGCACTGAGTAGCATTACCCTCAGTTTTTTGTTACTTGTGCTATTTACGGTGGTCGGTTTGTCTTTTGAGCCTTGCCTTAAAAAGGCACTATGGGGGTGGCAAGAGCCTTGGCCAGTATTCGAAAGCCTAAGGGTGACAGATGCAAGCCGTCTCTAGCAAAGCAGCATGGCTTGTCAAGCATGTCATCCCAGGCTGACAGACACTGGATCCCCTTTGAATGACACCAGAAGCTTAGCCAATTGTTGAAATTGATAATTTTTTTTCTCTATACCGTGGTATCATTCTTGGAGAGGGCAGGATGCTACTCAGGGTCAGAGTCATACCAGCCTGGGCTACATGATCAGAAAGCTCCTCCATGTCTCTTTTCATGTAGTCCAGGGAGGTACGGCTCAGGTCATTCACACCAACATGGACAATGACAGAGTCATATTTGTACTTGTTCTGGAGTGACTTGAGTGCTTGTGTTATGTGGTGGATCCCGGCACCTGACAGGCAGCTAACAGTAACCTTCTCCTTGTTCAGCCTAGTGAGTGGGACGTCAGTGTGCCTGACTATAGAGTCACCTATTACTAGTGTGTTGGGTATGTTATTTTGCCTTAAGGGCTGTGATTGCGTGGCACACTGGTTTTGTGAAGTATGTGTTTCATGGTTTGTGTTGGGGGGGTGGAGGTTGCTTGGATGTCTGCTTTGGAGGTCTCTGTTGCTTTTGCAGATTTTTATTTAGAGCCTCCGAATATGTTTTTGTGTATTTATGTGTGTTTTTTGCCGGTGCTGGTTTCATAGGTCTATGTGAGACTGGTGGTGTGCTGCAAATAATTCCCTTCTCCTCTTGACTGCCTGGTCCAGTCTTGGGTTGAGAGAGCTTAGCCTCCAGTTTGGCTGTACAATTGCATCTCTCGCGTGTATTAGTGTTTGGTGGAAGGAGGAAAGGGTTGTCCGTGTACATGAGGCAATTGTAACATTGCCTCAAAATGCCCAGATTCACCAATTGGACCGGAGAGTACACCTGAAACTGCCCTTTGGACATGCCTGGATAGGTACAGTGAACTGTTTTACTGATTGGCTGATAAGGTCGAATAGAGAACCTTGTCCTTCTCTACAGTATAGGGGGGTTTAGTGCTAAGGTTTATTAGTGCTTGCTATGAGTTTTGAGCAAGTGCCGGGTTGAGAAGTGAATGGTTTGAGTGCTTAAGTTGAAAGTTTGTCTAATTCCCAGGGAAAAATTGAAGATTAGACTTTGTGGAGCTGGGAATAGTTATACCTTAGCTAACCGGCGCTGCCCGGCGTGCAAAACTGTGCTAATGTGTGTTTTATAGCAGGGAAATGAAAGAGATAGAAATTAGCCCAAAATGGCCAATAAACTACTAATTTCTGCGCTGAATCCACTCCTCCAGGGACAGATAGGCTGCTCAAAGCTCCCTCTCTCACAGTGAACGGAGAAACTTCCTTCTGTCCAAGTAAGGTATGGGCAAACACAGAAACTTGTAACATAGCCCTGAATTCAGCACTAACCTGAAAACTGGACTATACTAGCTTAGAAAGTCAGGTAAACAAGTATTTTTTTTTGATTTATTCAGAAAATAAAGCCGATACAATCAAAAAAACACTTTAAATGCACAGAAATGGCTATCACACTTGAGTGTGTAGCCTACAACAGTTAAACAGGTAATTTAAACACAAGCACGACTTTGTTAAAGTGCAAGCAGTAAAAGAAGTACAATATGTAGCTGAAACAAGAAAGTAAAATAAGTACAATATGTAGCTGAAACAAGATTTTTAATTCACAGAATCTCTAGAAAATCTGTGTTTTAGGCGGAATTAGCTAAAGGCAGCAGGAAAATGCAGAAAAATGATACTTAATCACTCAAAAGTCTCTCTTTTGTCTCTCTGCTGCTGTAGAACTCTTGCTGAGCTGTATACTGCATACTGTATATCTGCACTCCTTGCTCACTTAACCTTTTTGAAAATAGCATTACTAGCATGTTTAAACACACTAGCAGAAACAGGAAACCATTCATCCTTGTAGACTTTAACTTTGACTTACTTTCAGCAGAGGCTCAGTTTTATTCTTTTCACTCTTATTCTAACCTCACCCAAATGATAACATTTTCTACAAGACGTAACCTTAACAAGGTTAATTACTTTCTCCTTCATTTATTTATTACAACATTCCTAACTGTATCTTAGAAGTGTCCTACTTACCTAACATCCTCAGTGATCACTTACGTTATCAATTAATCCTATCATTCAGAGCTCCCCATTTTTCCTATCATGACTGAAACCAGACATACAACAGACAATAAAGGAGATGAAGCGGCTTTGACATGAACAGAATAGACTGGCCTCCTCTATGTCAGTCAGATGACCCAAACTCTGTTTGCTCATATTTAATAGCCTCATCAACAGCGTACTGGACAAGTGGTTCCCTATCATAAGGTGGCACTTTAGGTGACAAAAATGTGCATGGCTTGACAATAACTTCAAAAAAATATATATCTTTCAGATAGTCTCTAGACAGCTACCTCACTTTCCAGAATCTCTGTCACTCTTACAATTTACCAATAAGAAATAGTCAGATCCATATTTTTATGCTTAAAATTTCAAGCCACAGTACCTTTGGAAGGTTATAGTGAACATATCTTACTTTTCCATTGTTACATCTAATAACAACCGCAGCATAATTAATCTATCCTCAATCACTTTAAACAATGTAAGCATGTCTCCAGTTAACTCTGTTCTCTCTGAAACACACACCAGTTCCACTTCCTACACTCCATAGCCCCTTCACACCACCCTTCTCCTCCTTCCTGCTGGACTCCCTCTTTCTTCAAAGAAATTTAATCAAAATTAGCTATAAAAATAATTAAGCAACTCAGTGAAAAATACAATCCAAATCCTAGTAGCATACCCCAGCATTCCTAAAAAATATGTGCTAAACAGCCTTTTAACCTGCTTGCTCACATATCAATCTCTCAGTCACCACAGGCAAAGTATCAGACAAGTTCAAACAGTCTCTCACTATACCCATTCTAAAGTCTTCCTCACCTTTTAGCTCACATGACTACCATTCTGTTTCTGTCCTGTGCCTAGTCACTAATGTTTTTGAAAAACTCATTTATGGGCACGTTTATGGCTGCCTCCATAAGTGGAACCTCATAATAGACCCAAAACATGGCTTTAGGGGAGGCATATCACGTTAGCAGCAATTTATATTATTACTGACAAAATCTTCTCAGCTATGGAAAAGGCATAGCTAACAGTTTTTCACTGATTTATACAAATGCTTTGAAAGTGTATATCAGTCACTCCATTCTCCTTCACAATTTAAGTGCTCTAGGCTTTGAAGATAATGCTACACTTGGGTTTAGAAATTACCTCACTAACATAACCTTTACAGTGCAAGCTGGTGCTCGACATAGTATCTGTGTGGCTTCATCTCTGTTGGAGTCTCTCAAGGGTTCAAAGGTTCGCAGGTAAGTACTAGGCTATTGGCCCTAGAGCCTATATAAGCCTAGCCAAAAAGATTCCCTGGCTTTCGCCACCCAAGAAAATTATTTTCCTGGGTCCCTGTCGAGAAGAGCCACAAAAGTGATCCCTGGGGTGAATTTCCTGTTTTCCATTCAATTGTGAAGATTTTTCTTAAAGAGGGCTAATGAGGAGCTTTGTTTGACATAAATAGGTAGTCTATTCCAGAGCATGGGAAGTCCCTGGGACAAGAATCTATCCCTCCAGAATATTCTGTTTATTGTGGAGGCAAGCCTTAGGTCCCTGGAGCGCGTGGCTCGGAGAGATTGGGATTTCTTTAAGTGTAGCATGTCCATCAGATCTGGGTTTGTATGTTAGGCAGAGGTCGCCTCTGAGTAGGCAATATGCGATGGAGTAGAGCTGGAGTTTTTTGAGATGGTCTGCATATGGCAAATGTTTGAGGCCGGTAATCCTCTTAGTGAGGGATTTCTGTGGCCTTTCTAGTTGTTGAGGATGTCTTGTGAGGTACACGCCAAATGGGGTGTTGTACTTTATAATGGGTCTGATGAGGGATGAGTAGAGAGGAACAATGACCTCTTTTTTTCTGGAGGAGAACCTCTTTGTGATGAGGTGTTCCACTTAGAAGGATTTCCTGACTACTGTGGCAACGTGATTATCAAAGGAGAATCTACTGTCCACCTGTGTCCCAAGGTCTCTTATCACACTTTTGGTGTTTAGTAGGCTACTGCCTATGTGGTAGTTCATGGGTATGGTGTTTTTCCCAAAGGGGATGACAATGTACTTCTTGGCATTGAGCTTTAGGCCATGACTTTGACACCAAGCATCAGTCTCAGTGAGGCCTCTTTGTAAAATGTCCACATCCTTAGGTGATTCTATTATGACTCCTAGTTTACAGTTGTCTGTGAACTTCATCAGCCAGAGACCAGCTGTATTAGCCCGAACTTCTGAGAAGTAGATACCGAACAGGAGAAGACCCAGGACCGAACCCTGTGGTACTCCACTTGTCACTTGTCTGAAGTCGGACTTGGAGTCGGCTACTTTCACTGTGTGGGTTCTGTCAGTGAGCCTGTTGGCCACCCATCTTGTGACACAGGGATTTATGTCCAGTCTAGTGAGTTTATCTATAATACCAGAGTGGAGTATGGTGTCAAAAGCCTTGGCAAGGTCAAGATAGGCTGTGTGTACCACCTTACACTCATCCACGGCTCTGGTGACTGCTTCAAAGAAATCAGGTTTAGGAGGCATAATCTACCTTTTACGAACCCATACTGAGTGGGGTCCAGAGTTTGGAGGTTACCTATGTCTTTGTTTATAAGCTCCAGGATGATGCATTCCATGGCCTTGCAGACCAGGCTCGTCAGGCTAATGGGGCGGTAGTTCCCGGGGTCCGTGGTGGCACCCCCTTTGTGGAGTGGGATAACCATCACTGTGCACCATTCAGTAGGCACAAAGCCTGAAGTGAGGCTATGGTTGAACATGGTTCGTTCTGTAGTTCGTGCAGAATACAGCCTGGGATGTTGTCTGGACCCATGGATGTTGTGTTCTTGGCTTTGGAGAGTGCGGTCTTTACTTGTGCATCAGTGATTACAGGGGCTTTGCATACTTCCGGGATGGAGATGGGCCCTTTGGAGGGTGAGGGGGGTGGGTAAAGTTTGCACTGAACCTGTCTGCCAGGATGTTGGCAATATCAGTTGGTTTTGTAAATCTAGTGCCATTGTGTTGTAGGTCAGAGCAGATCTGAGTGCTGCCATTGAGATTCTTGACATAGCTGTAGAATGCTTTGTGGTTTTCTTTAGCATCAGTGGCGATTTAATTTTCATAACTAGCTTTGGAAGATTTTATGAGGGATCTCAGCTTCTTACTGAGGCTGACCAGGGAGTTCCTGCAATCATGGGATTTTACTCTTTTTTGAAACAGCTTTTTTCTTCTGTTGTAGAGTTTGTTTATGGCAAGAGACCACCAGATTGGCTTCTTCTTTTTGGACCTGAGTGCCTCTCAGCATACAAAATTCCACTCTATATGGGACACAGTAGTTCAAAATGTAGATGATAGCACTGAGTGTCTA
>NC_056744.1:544985330-545035330 GCF_019279795.1 Protopterus annectens
TGGTAAGGGATCCTTTTCCCAAGGAGTTGGAGTCCTCTTGGTGCAGAGACAATGACTGATATAAGAGATGTTGAGGTCCAAAGACTAGGAGGTATGATGCTTAAATTCACTAAAAGGTGATGGAATTTCTAACATGGACTTTGCAAGCAGACCAAAAGTGATCATAAATTATGGGAGATGTAGCACATTAGTGAAAAGACCTGTTCAGATAACCAAAAACAGGACCATGGTTCAATCTCAAGGAAAAAGCAGAATTTGAACAGAACCACATTTTCCTAGTTGGATCAGAGTGCCTGCAATTACATTTAACTCCCTTGTATGTAGGCTGCCACAAGGACATTTTTTGGCATTCAGTATCACACTCCCAGGCTGTGATAATATAATACATATATAGTCATTGCTATTTTAAGACTGCTGGATAGAATTTCCATTTTAAGAGTTAAGGCATCCCACAATGCATTACGTCTTCAGTCTAAGACCAGTGTGTTTGAGATGGCTGATGTGTTAACATACTGTGTTGTGAGGTACCATTTTCCATAGAATAATTTTACTTGTTTGATAAAAATACTGATGCATCTGGATATTTCTGACATTGACATTTGCCACAACTGGGTAACTAGAAATCAGAATCTTGACACAGACCCTGTTTACTTTCTTGCAGAAAGAGGTAGCAATGGGTCTGCTCCTATTTGGTCACATCCCTCGCTACATGCCTATTATTTAAGATTATCAGTACATGTTCCAGCTGAGGTGGTACTCTAGACACTTTAATACAAAGAGCACTGCTATCTCTTCCAGAAGACTAATGCAATGAAGATTTTCCATTTCAGACCAAACCCATTAAATAAGGGCTGAACCAAGATACATCTCCCAAATGTCTACTGACGTATTTGGTAGGGACTTCCTTGGGGAAAAAAGGAGCAAAGTAAGACCCAACACTATACTGTGAGTGAAGAACCAATACACCAAATGAATGTTACCAGGTGTCCAAGACCAATAACAAATCTAAAAAAAAAATGATGGCTGGGCAATGACTTGCAGTGCATAATCTGTTGCAAGCCACAGACAGGATCACAGGATCATAGGAAGTTACTAGGCTATTGTCCCTGAGGCCTTTACAAGTCTAGCCAAGAATTTAGCCCATGTTCCGACAAGTCAGCACCTGATGCCCCTGTCCAGCAGAGACACAGGTGGAATCCCAGGGGTGTATTTTCTGTTCCCCATCCAGTTATCCAGGTTGCGCTTAAAAAGGGTTAGTGAGGTACTCTGCTTGACATGGAGAGGGAGTCTATTCCACTGAAAGGGGAGTCTTTAGGACACAAATCTCTGCAGCCAACAAGTCCTTTTGAGGTCACGCATGCAGGTTACTCGAGTGGAGCTTGACCTGCAGATATGCAGCAGTCCCATCAAGGTGGGGTCTGAGATTGCTTTGTATTCCAGACACAGGTCACCTCTGAGGGGTCTGTATGAGACTGAGTAGAGGGACAGGGCCTTTAGCCTATCTGTGTAGGATTGATGTTTGAGGCCCTGGATTCTCCTGGTGAGGAACCTCTGTGGTCTCTCCAGCACCTGCATGTGGTTTGTGAGGTACACACCGAAAGGGGCATTATACTCAGTCATGGGTCTTATAAGGGAAGTATACAGGGATGTTATTACCTCCTTGTTCCTGGATGAAATACCTTTACTAATGATGTGGGCAATGTAAAAAGCTTTCCATACAATGGAGGCAATATGGTGGTCAAAAGTCAGTTTGCTATCAATATGGGTATCCAAGTTCCTCATGACTGATTGCATGCTTAGGACCTTGTTATTAATGTGATAATTTATGGGGACGTCACTCTCCCAAAGGGGGTGATGATGCATTTTTTGGCATTCAGTTTGAGGCCATGTTTCTGGCACCAGTTATTTGTGTGGGTGAGACCCTGTTGGAGGATGTCCACATCACTAGGGGAATTGATGATAGGATCCAGCTTGCAGTCATCTGAAAACTTGGTCAGCCATAGCCCACTGGTTTTGACCTGCATCTCAGAAAAGTATATCCCAAACAACAATGGTCCCAAGACCAATCCCTGGGGTACAGCACTTGTTATGGTTATACTGTTTGAGGTGGCTTCCCCTATTTTGACTAAGTGGGTTCTATCAGTGAACCAGTTTGCTACCCATCTGGTAACATATGGATTGATGCCTAGTTGACAGAGCCACAACTTAGCCAAGCAGACCAGAAAATAATGGATGCTCCAAGTCCAAACAGTCACATAATGACAGGGATATGAACTGTGCAATACAGAAAAACACATGAGGGCAATTCCCTGAGACCTTTAGCCTCCTCCACTAAAATAAAGGCTCCAACAATGAAGAGTGCCCACCCTAATCAATGAAGGGCATGAGCCATACGGGAAGCATGATTTATTTATTTGGTTGTTTATTCGGTTCTCGTAACCAGAAAAAATCCATCTGGTCAAAGCCCATTTTTAGCAGATGCCATCAGTGAGAAGTTCCAAACACAAATCAGCAACAATATTACATGCAAAACATGATAAACTTATACAGTAGTTACAAATCTGAGATACATAAGACTGAATACTGCCCACTGTATATGGAGTCATTTCTGCAAAAACTGAATACAAATATACTTTTGGCCCTTGTGCCTGCCAAATATCAAGCCACTGATATTGCCCATTTGTTCTCTATTAGTGGAGTGACAGCAGTCTATGACATGGCATTCATATAGGCAGCCATGAGGGGGTGCTTCTATTGTGGCCCTAACCATGCCTATAGTAAATAAGATGGGCATCTGTGTCACTATGGGAGCATCCCATGCCTCCCTTTGATGTATGAGTGGCATCTAATAAACACATTCTATGAGGACTACTGTCACTGGCTTGGGATGACCATGGCCATTTACCCTGGTCCACTTTTAGAGCAGGTCAGCAGACCAGCATCACTAACTTCATCTCTAAGGAAGGGCAAGCTGGCATAAGCCTCTCACTACCTACCATGTCCCCTTTCCTGGCTCTTCCAGCACTGAAGTGGTAATTCAAACTCAGATTGTCTGTGTTGTAGTCAGGGCTGTACACCTCAACACTACAAAGTCAGGTAAAAGTTAACACAACATGACAGCACAACAGTTAATACACTGACAAGCAACCGAAGATAAACACGGACATTGAAGGATGAACCACTTCCTCTTGTTTGTTTATTTATTTATTATTATTTGTTTAAAACATGGTAGAGCACTGATTAATATTGACCAATTTCAGGCCCAGTCCAGGTTATACCAATACAGCAATAAGGAGGTTACACAATACAGCAGACAGATGATACATTGCATGAAGGTACAATTGTAAGCAGGAGGCAAACATGATTTAGCTGGTGTGTGGACAAAGAAGAAAATATAAAAATGTACAAAGACTACACAACTACAAAAACAAGGTAAGAAGTGAATGTCTTGAGAAGTTAATAGTACTATATATCTATATACAGTTTGTGGCCAACTATGTGTGGAGAGGCAAGTCGGGCAAGAAGACAATGCATGTAATAGTTGGAGGAGTGACGTTATGTGGCCTGGGTTACTGTACTTGCACTGGCTTTGTTCAATCAGGTGTGCTTTAAACTGAGGTCTGAACCTGGTGCAGGTGGGGACATCATTTAATGTTGGGGTAACAGCTACCACAGTATGAGGATTAGTAGGGATTGCTGTGGAGTTTTATTCTGGGAGATTTTAGAGCAGGTACTGATACAGATTGGGTTTTGAGGCTGTAGATTGTTAGAAGAGGATATAGTTAAGGGGGTGGAGCGAGAGTGTCGATACAAGAGCTCACAGAATGGGCGAACTCTACATCACCACCCTGGCTGGAAAATGAACGTTCTCCAGAAGAGTGTTAATGTACAGATAACACCCACTGAAAAACAAGTCTGCCACTTTATATCGTCATATTAAAGTGGAGAGAAAATAGTAAAGAAAAATAAACAAACAGCCAGCATTTTTATGCTTGATAAATGCAGCTTTGCTGATTATTGAGTGTAAAAAATAACAGTATATTAAAAAAAGACGAAACTTGTGTATGTGTTTGTGTGTGTGTGTGTGTGTGTGTGTGTGTGTGTGTGTGTGTGTGTGTGTGTGTGTGTGTGTGGTGCATGCAAGTGGCGGGTGTGACTGTGCATCAGTGAGTGAGTGTGACAGTGAGAGATAATTATACAGAGAGAGCAATATAGAGAAGACCAATGTGTTTAGACTGCAGAGTGTAGTCAATCAATTTGCAAGCCTTAAGAAACAAGAAATGAAAAACTAATGTCTGACATATTGACTGACCTTAATCTTCCAAACAAAGAACTACAATACAAAATCAGGGAAAGGTAAGAGGCATGCAGAGAGAAGTTACAACAAAAAAGCTGTAACTTATGGTTGTTTGTGTGTGTGTGTGTGTGTGTGTGTGTGTGTGTGTGTGTGTGTGTGTGTGTGTGTGTGTGTGTGTGTGTGTGTGTGTGTGCGTTTTTGTTTGTGTGAGACAGAGAGAGAAAAACACAGAAAGTGAGATAGGGAATAACAATGCATTTATGGAACATGCAGTCTGTCAACATCCAATGTTTAACCAAAAAAACATATGAAACTCTATTGCCTGGTACTATTGACTGACCTTAATCCTTTATGATTTATTTATTTATTTTTATTTATTGCATTTGTTTACCAGGACATTCCACTGGGACTGAGAAGAGCCCATTTTCAGTGGAGGCCCAGGGAGAAAAGCTCCACATTTAATTACATACAAATAAAATGTTACACAATAAATACAGTTTGTATAAGACAACAATAGCATAGGGGAGCTGCAACAAATGAGTTGTAGCTGCTGGTCATGTGTGTGCATGTCTGCACATGCACGCGTGTGTGTGTGCATATATAATATATATATATATATATTTATATATCTATATATATATATATATATATATATATATATATATATATATATATATATACATGTGTGTGTGTGTCTGTGCTGCTAGCTTACTATTAAAATATCGAAATTTAAAACAAAAACAGTACTTAACATCGAATTAATTTGCAGAAAGTACACATTACCTAATGGCCCTAATGTCGAAAATCAGCTGTTAATGCCAAAAATGTCGAACATGAATTTTACAGGCACTTAACAACAATTCCACCCTTGCCATAACTCCCCTAACTAATACACCTAACATCCCGTTTATGCTGCACCCCCCACACACCCCCTTACTATATATTCCAACTCTGAGATCACACTACAGTCAGGAAAGAGATGTATTTCCCTAACTGCACTGTACTGCGATCCCTGTACATAATCAAACGTTCATATTTGTGAATGCACAGTACAGTTGCAAATATAACGTACGATTATGTAGCTTGCACACATATGAATTATTCAAACATCTGTTGTTCAAATAGTTCAAATAATTCATAGGTGTACAATGCTACGTCGATATTTTAATAGTAAACAGTGCTGCTGAATATGTGTGTGTGTGTTTGTCCAGACATTAAATAGTTACATAACATTTATTTTGGATGTGACGTATCTCCTACAACAGCAATTAGATATGCTACAGCAAGTTTGAAATATTAGACAGAGGAACTATTTAACATCAAGAATATATTTAAAAAAATATATTTTTTAATGCAAACAAAATAAAAAATTTAACAGACAGCCCATTCTCTAAGTGCAATAATGCCCTCCAGAGATGATGTTATCAGGGAATTAATGCCCTTTTAGGGGTGGCAAGACCCTCTGCCTGTGACATCGGGCCTCCTCACAACATCCCTGGACATGCATTAATTTCCTGATAGCAACCACCCTGCTTGCTTAAGGAGTAGGGAGCCTAGTAAAAGTTATCTCTGCTTTATGGGCAACCAGTTAGCCTTTTTTGTGGACAGACAGAGGTGTTCATGCTTAGGGAAGTTGGCAGTAGTGATAGTAATGTGGTGTGGGGGGGTTGAGAAGTTCTTTCCCCATAAGGGTAGATCCTTTTGTGTTATAAGTAACAAACACCTTATTACCCTGGTCTCCTCATCCAAACTCCTTGAAAAATGTATCTATAAATAACTTCTTTAATAAGTAAAAGACAAAACTCTGTTCTCTTTCTCTCCCAACATAGCCTTTGAGAAAATCACAGGACAACAACAGGTCTTCTCAAATTCAATGAACAGTTATTTACTAAAACAGTGAATACCGTTTGGATCTTGGTGGAGCATTCAAAGATTTATTGAATTTCACTATAAATCAAATTATCTAGAAAGCAGAGCCAGAGTTATTAGATGGGATTATGCAATCTCATTTCTTGAAAATGTTCCACTGAATGTTCTTCAGAGTTACATACCAGAATGCCTTATCATCACTGTGATGATACAGGCTAGTGCCAGCATAGCCAGCTGGAGCTCTGTAAAGAATGATAAGTCCGTTGAATATCAAACTGATTTATACAATATGCTTGTGTTACTAATGTATTACAGTGGTATGGCATTTAAATATCAAACTGATCTTATCTTACAAATGTATTAGAACTGTATGGCATTTGAAAATCAAAATGCTTTTGTAAAGTTGCTAGTGTTAGAAATTGTATCAACAGTGGATCCTGCTGGACAGAAAAGGAATATACATGTGAGACAGTATATGTTAGCAAAGGCCCCTAGAAGAGAAGCAGTTAATCTCAGTCCAGTTAGTTTTGGAAAATCCTTGAAATTAAATTAACTGTTAAGCCATGAACACTGCACACCACTGCGTTGAATGAAACCGGAGTCAGTAGGTCTTGGAGAGGCCATTCTTTAATAGCTTCTGTAAAGAAGAAGGGAAGTACTGAAATTGTTTCATGGCTCCAGGGCATTGCCATAAACATTTAGATGTAGATTGTAGCCATCTATGCTAAATTCCTGTCTCAACTTCAGATGTGGATACTGTGAGAAACCAGAGTCAGGTGACCAGATGAAGTCATTCTGCCATCCATCTTGGAAATTATGTTTTAGATATTACAGTGGGAAATCCCTCAGTACTGAGTATTCTGTATTGGGACTGACAACGAAGGACTATTCACCACATAATCTGTCTTGCTCTATTAAGTAAGTAGGGAATAGTAATTCTAGATTCAGTCAGGAAAACATAGTGAAGCTTAGTTTACATATTGTTTTTCTTTATTTGTCTTAAGTCTGTCCATCAATGTTATTTTCAATATTTTCTGTGATTTAAACTGTGGTTTACTGTAAATATATATTCAGTATTTTCACGCTCTTTTATTATTTATTATTAAATATATTTATAACTTTTATTGTGGCTCGTCCTTTTAGAAAGCATTTAACCTTCGAAAGTGCTTATTATTTATTTGGTGTCACTATGTGGGCCACTGTTGAAGGCTTAGCTGTCTTGGTCAACTACCACCATTTGTATTAATAGTAATATTATGGGTCTATATTAGTTCCACGAAAGAACACCAGCCGCCAAACCACAGAATTTATTCCACCATTCGCAAACACTTGGCCATCACCTCAACTATGCCCTTTTCCCCACTGTAGTGTGATCTTGAAGTTGGTATATTTAGTTGGGGGGGCAGGGCATGTGGGGGGAACAGCCCCCCATGCTGGGGGGTGTGGGTTTGAAGCCCTCCACTTAGGTGGATTTGATTTAGTCAGTTGTGTGTTCCAGATGGCTGGTGGGCAAGTGTTTGCGAACCATGGGAAAAATTCCTTGGTTAGCTGAAGTGAATTTTGGTGTCTGGTGTTCGATGAAGATGTATTCAAGGAATACACCTTTTGTGGAACTAATATAGAACCGATATTACACACTATAATTGGACACCCTTTGTTAAGGGCCTCAGAGTAGCTGATTTGAGAATGTCTGGTGGCAGTGATAACTACCTTATACTCTAGGCAGAAGGGGGCACAGCATGTAAATTCGTGCCAGCCTTTCCCAGGTGTGTGTGTGTGTGTGTGTGTGTGTGTGTGTGTGTGTGTGTGTGTGTGTGTGTGTGTGTGTGTATGTGTGTGTGAAAAATTAAATCTCAAAGAGGGGCTGTGTGTGTCAGCTACTTGATGCAGGGACACAAAGCACTGGTTTTCAGAGAGAGGGTGCTGGACGACTTAGCTTAGACACTTGGCTGAGGACCTAACCCTACAACTGTAAAATTGGGCAGACTTATTGGGGATCTGCAGGGAGACAGATCTAGAGATATGCAGACCCTGGGCTGAGTGTGTTCCTTGTGTGCTCTTAGGGGAGATTGTACTTGGTGCATAGAGCTGCATCTCAAAATACTGAGTGTATCCATTTGAATGCCCCTCTTCAGTGTCAGTGGTGAGAATTCAGGCTCCTTGATTACTGTCCCAGAGAGGGGTCATCACAATCACTATCTTCATTAAGAATAGGTCTTTTCACTCTTTTAATGCTGGACTTTTCAATGTACAATGGACTCTATTCTGTTATATGCATTTCTCGGTATCTATGGTCAGCATATTGACCCTGGGGTATGATTTCCACTGCACAGCTCAAGGAGTTTGGACTCATTCCTTACTTCTGTCACTGTCACGGTGGAGTCTGCATGCTCTCCCCATGGTTCTATGGGTTTTCTCTGGGGACTCTGGTTTCCTCCCCAAAACCTGATGGTTGGTTACACTAAACCTCTAAATATATTGTGTTTATTACTGCTGTTGTGGCTAAAAAGGGTTCAAGGACCAGCTCACTTAAACAATTAAAAAATGATGAAATTAAAAAAAATATATAAAAGTTAAAATAAAATCTCAGATGTCTCATCCCAATATCAAAAGAGTTTTGCCTCCATTCAAGGCTGGCTAGAGGAATCTGCTCTCTACATTAATACTGCAAAAGATAAAGGCATGCTCTTCATGCATAGTAGCAACAGTCAAATCAATCATCCTCTTCACCCTAGTTTCTCATACTATCTTGGTACAAGTGTCTTCCATAAGTCACCACTTCTACATATTTGCTTGGTCTCAGCATAGACAGTTTAGCAAAATGCTGTTGTTGTTGTTGTTGTGTCTTTCAGCTTTTCCCGGTTAGGGGTCACCACAGTGGGACTCCGGTCCGCTAATGATTGGCAGTAGATTTTTACATGCCGAGTTGCCAGCTCTGATGCGCAACCTTCAACGAAGGTACGCCCATTCACGCATGTCTCTACACAGAAGACGCTTTAGCTGAGAATCGAACAGGACAACGTCTTACTGTGAGGCGACAACGAACAGTTAAGCAAAATACAACCTTTAAATTAGAGATGCTGTCCTCTGCACTAACCTTAAAGTATATTTTATTTACAGGGCTAAATATTCTTTAAACTTTGCCTGCCTCTAAGGATGCAGTATGTTTAAATTTCTAGTCCCCATTCTTCCTGGTCCTTGAAAATAAAAAAAAAAATCACATGAGGCAGCTGCATTTACTTCCTGTCTCCTCTCTCATACCCATCACTGTACCTCTCTGAAAGCAATACATTGGCTGGAATTTATCAGTACTCTTCAGCGGCATTTTTAAGGACTGCACATTTCATTTTACACTTCCCAAACAAAAATCCTGCATTATATTCCATTTTAAAATAGCATTATATCCTACATGCAGTTATTCAGCTATTATGTTTACATCTCACTTGTACCTCAAAAGTCCACTAACTGTTGCAGAGATTTCACTTTCTCTGCAGTCATCTCTAACCTATGGGAAAAATGTCACCTTTAAGAAAGTACATAAAGGATGTCAAAATATGGGTTCATACTAGGCTAAATGCCTTTGTGGGCCATTTTAAGCCTAGTCAATTACCCCCTGTAAGAATCAAACACTGCACTTTGTTTTTGTAAGGCAAACACCTTAACCATTTTACCAATCTGGAGAACCGAAACGTCACTGCATCTGTGGAGTTATGTCTCTATAAACCAACCACCCACCTACTGTCAGACAGCCACTTCCCTTACTAAAAACTTGTATACAGACAAATAAATGAATAAATAAAATAATGCACTGATCTTAGACATGCTTTTTTATGCTGACAATATCAACAATCTGTGCCAGCATGCTGAAACCTCAGAAAATTAGCTGAAATATAAAACAGTAGCTTTGCATTATTGTGAATAAACATATGCATTCATGTGACCAGATGTTCTTTAAAATCATTTACCTCTTCTTTTGCCTTTTTAACAAAGCCAAGCACTTTTTCCAGGTGTGGTCGGTTAATTAGACCACCCATCCTCGTAGTTTCCAGAAGAGGGTCTCCCATTTCAATGGTCTTTGTGACTTTCAACACCTCTTCCACAAACTTATCCATAATATCTCTTTGTACAAACACCCTTGTTCCATTACAGCACACCTGAAATCATAAAGGCATTCTGTAGTTTAACTATGCAGAAAGACATAAAATATATTTCATATTTTTAGAAGACTCTAAATACAGCTGCCATATCCAGTTTTGCCTTCTGAAATACAAGACTGGAGAAGATGTAATGCTCTGGTGTAGCAAATAAGCTGCATGCAGATTTTAATTAGTATTTAACACAAACATAACCATCTTCAGTTACTAAAGCTGTACTTTTAAGTTGCTTTATGGACACTTGTAATAGAACTTTTAAAAATGTTTCAATAAAAATAGTGCTCTTTAGACTGATTGGCTACTCTTAAAAATGGTCTAGCAGCTGGGAACGCATGTCAGGTTTGTATTGCTGAGCTTTTCTAAGTAGATAAGCTCTGTGACAGAGCCATATACATGCAGCCTGAAATGAGGTCTCTCCACACCATATCCTTCTGCAGTGATAATGTTACCAGTGCTCTACGAATTTATCTTACTTCATATACCCCATTACAGCTGACAACCCGGTATTATGCATTGTTCACCAGTCTGATTTTGTGTATGTCATTATACTCACTAGAACTGACACTATACAGATGAAGCAGGCATATACGAGCCATAGTCAGTTATGTGACAACATCTGTGAAGGAGACACTGTGATAACATCAAACAGAGCATTGTGAGGTGATGGCATAACATCCACAACTACTGGATGAATCTTATTATATTTACAATAACAGTCAGGAGTTAATCGACTCTTACTTAAGTGCTAAAGGATACTCATCTTCTTTAAATGTTTGAGTCCTGGGTACTCATGGACCACAGACCTGCAGCTGGGAATTCATGTGTTGGCAGCTTGCACTGACTCCCACTCATGCTCAAATTCGGTGTTAAAGCGATGGTGCAGTAGCTGTGTTGAGGGAGTAAAACTGCTGCTTGAACACATAGCTAAGTTCAAGCAAGGTAAGTGTGGCAGGTGTTGGTAAGGAACAGGACAAGGTAAATGTGGCAGGTGTTGGGAGGGAGCAGGACAAGGTAAGTGTGACAGGTGTTGGGAGGTAGCAGGACAAGGTAAGTGTGGCAAGTGTTGGGAGAGAGCAGGACAAGGTAAGTGTGGCAAGTGTTTGGATGGAGCAGGGCACGGTAAGTGTGGCAAGTGTTGGGAGGGAGCAGGACAAGGTAAGTGTGGCAAGTGTTGGGAGGGAACAGGACATGGTAAGTTTGGCAGGCGTTGGGAGGGAGCAGGACACGGTAAGTGTGGCAGGTGTTGGGACTGAGCAGGACATGGTAAGTGTGGCAGGTGTTGGGAGGGAGCAGAACAAGGTAATGTGGCAGGTGTTGGGAGGGAGCAACAGTTTAATGGTGACATTTAGGGAACAACTGGGGGATTTAGGGTTAAGGTTAGGGAGTGGCATTCAGGATTCGGACCGGGAGTGGGATGGGGTTTTAAAGTTAAGAGCAATCAGGAAATGTATTTTTAATGAGTCACTGAGTAATTTACATATAGCGAGACACTGCGGAATTTAGGTTTAGAGAGTGATTTAAGGTTAAGGAGTGGCTGGGGAATTTAGGGCTAGGAAGCAAGCAGAAAATTTAGGTTTAGGGAAAGATAGAGGAATTTAGGGTGAGGGAGAAAACTGGGAAATTCACGGTTTGGGAACAATTGGGATATAATTAGAAAATTCATGGTTTCAGAACAATCGGGATATTTAGGTTTAGAATTTGGGGCTTGTAATTAGGGTTAGGGAGTAAGATGGACTTTTAGATTTAGGGTCAGTGAGTGAGATTTGAAGATAGGATTAGGGACTAGCTAGGAGTTTTAAGGTTAGAGTTAGGGCTTTGGATGAGCTACGTACAGGGTTAATAGTCTTGAGATGAGACAATAGGAGGTCAGGAAATTCATGTTTCAAGCAAGCAGCAATGAGCAATTCAGCTGTGAGCTAAAGGCATTTAAGCACTTGTAAGACACCCTGAGTACTGTGACTTATTTTACACTGGGGAGTTGTAAAGGATAGTTATCTATACTCCAGTCAAAATGAAGAATATTATTTGCCTTGGTAATTGATATTACATGCATATTTCATTTCAATATTTAATTGTCATTTATCTGTTAATTTTAATTGTTTTTTTTTATTTTATTATGTTCTATCATTGAAGATACACAATGGTACACACATCCCTAAACCAATGTGAATGCATTTATGGTTATGCATTACTACACAGACTGACAAAATACATTGACTGAATCTCATACTTAAAAGATAACATAATTGATAAAAAAATGAAACTGGTGGGAGTGCAAGGCTACTGCTGATGCAAACAAAGAAATGAACTTCACTTACAGTGCTACTCTTGGAGTATGAAGATACTGACTTGCACACACATGTTCTCATACAAACACTCGCTCACATAAACACAAAGAATTGCATCAAGGGCTACAGAAAATAATTATCCACTTAGAAACAGTCTAGTCATAAAAATGTTACGTTCTTTATATTAACTTTTATTTACCCACCATTTTGCTGCGATTATTTTTGACAAATCTGATTTCTAGAATGCAGAATAAAGAAAACATACATGTTTTTACAACCATATACTCTTTAAAACAATAGCTACTACAGTACCCTGTGGTCTCAAAGCCAATGCTTCAGAAATTGCACAGAATACACAGCAAAAATACTGATTTTGAAAGCAAATGAAACATAAGAATCAACACATCAAACATATCCATAATGAGACTAAATGTTCTGCTGCTGTACTTCCTTACAGATATTCTGAAAAGCATGGACTGTTCAAAATGCCAGTGTCCAGGTATGCAATTTACTTGTTTAAAGTTTAATTTACAGCAGGTGAGGACAGATTGCTTTATTACTTGTTTGTTTTGGATGGCACAATTTCCCACTTAGCTATTTTTTTTGGAAAGACTGGTACAGATGAGATTACCTACCTCTCCTTGATTAAGGAAGTTTGCCAGAAGTGCCCCTTTAACTGCATTACTTAGATCACAATCTGAGAAGATGATAAGAGGAGATTTGCCTCCTAGCTCCAAAGTGACAGGCTTTATCCTTTGTGCAGCCATTCCCATAACCTTAACAGTCAAAAAAAAAACAAAAAAAACAGGAGTGACATCCGGTATCATTTTATGGAATATTTATTTAACAGTACTAAAGAATAAGAGGTGCACCTTCCTAAATTCACAGCAGAAGCATTCACTAGTGATAAAAAGCACTTTCATCTGAAGCATATCATTGACACCAATAAATTGCACACAAGATGAGTTACACAATCACTATTCTGCATGTACTAAATTACACACAAGATGAGTTACAGAATCACTATTCTGCATGTACTAAATTACACACAAGCTGAGTTACAGAATCACTATTCTGCATGTACTAAATTACACACAAGATGAGTTACAGAATCACTATTCTGCATGTACTAAATTACATACAGGATGAGTTACAGAATCACTATTCTGCATGTACTAAATTACACACAAGATGAGTTACAGAACCACTCTTCTGCATGTACTAAATTACACACAAGATGAGTTACAGAATCACTATTCTGCATGTACTTCTTTAAACTCATTGGATGAAATACACTCAAATATGTGGATGCTTTTAACAAATACACATCACCATACACTAATGATCAAAATGATTGCTGGTTCCCATAGAAAATCACTGCTAGTGTGATTTGTATTTATGTACACAGTTGTTACCTTATAATTAGTATATTAAGTGAGGGGGATGCTGAATGGGGTTGGGAGGGGTGTAGGGGGCTTACACCCTGAAAAGAAACACCTTTTTGTTTAAATCTTTTTATTGAATTTTGTGTAACATAGCAAGGATTTCCAATGATATTATTGATTAGCATGAAACCATAAGTTAATGATAGAGCAACAAGAAAATGTATACATCTACATGCAGTATCAGAACAACTGATCACTAAAGTCCATAAACTGTATGAGTCATTCTGACTGTTTTATAAAATGATGTAAAGTGCCAAGCTACAAAATCAAGAACAACTACTTAAAGTGTGCAATGCAGAAAAATAAAGTAGCTATTTCAAGGTTCAGAATAATAAATAAGTTCATAGGTAAGTGCTGAGTTAGCTGCCCTTGCGGGCCATTTTAACCCTAGCCATTTTTCCTTTTTGTGCTCGAAATAACCCATCTCATTTGGTTATAGATTGGCCTTACCCATCACATGGTTAGTAATTATATATTTCTCCTAATGAGAAAAATTGGGATCAAACCATAGATAAATTGGGGGGCGGGGGCATGCATGGGATAAAGCATTTACAAACTGCCAATGTTCATTAGTAGTACAGAGAGAAGTCCTGGGGTAAATTTTCTGTTTCCCATCCATAGATCTAAGCTGTGGTTAAATATGGGCAAGGATGAACTTTGTTTTTTGTTGATGGGGAGTCTGTTCCAGAACAATGGTATCCTCTGCGAGATATACCTGTCCCACCAAACCATTCTGTTGATGCTGCAGAAGACTGCGTTATACAACTATACTGAAACGTTGACTGTATTATACAACATAGTATGAGTTTTTACAAGGATGAGACTAGGAAAGAAACAAAGTAGAATGTAGAAATAACAACAGGAATAGCAATGAGGACAACTAAAAGGAGCTCCCCCTTACCACTAAAAGTATATAATGCTGCAGACAGGAAATACTAATTTAAAATTACCTTGAAATAATTCAACAAAACATATGCCAGGTGGCATTGGTTAATGCTAGATGATGGCATTAATTCAAAATACAAATCTATTTGCTGTATAAAAATATTAATGAAAAACTCAGAGATTTCATGATATGAATATATGAAATCACAATATGGATCCTACTTAATTAAAAACTGGGATAAGTTATTTTTTCTTTCTTTCTACTATCAGCTTTTCATTTCTATAGATTTCTTTCATTAAATTGAGACATTCAAAAACATATGTATATGTTGATTTCAAGTGTCTGGTTATGGCCTACTTAGCCATCAAAACCATCAAATAAAAAAATGGAGTGTGGCACCTGTAGGCTTGGAAAAGATCTATATAACATTAAGTGCTGCATCTCGGCTTTTGAAACAGAAAGTCATTGTTCTGTTTTCTCTCAAAACTGAGACCAGAGTTGCTGCAATAAGGAGCAGTCAAGAAAGATGTGTTCCTCTGATGGAGAGTATTGCGGTAAATTCCACCTCTAACACGTGGGCTTGGAGTCTCCATGATCTGTAAGTAACTTATCTGGCATCAAAAACAGATGGTGCATACACTTCAATGCAAAAAGCTTCCTAGAAAAAGAAGTTGTTTCCTTCGGGAGTCTAATTAAATGACTGTCTGAGCCCCCATCATTTAAACTAATTGGGGAAGTCTCTTGTACTCCTGTCACAGGTTATAATAACACATTTTTACTAGGTTTCAATTATTTTTTTTCCATTACATTGAAACTCAGGGAATCATAGGGGAGGCAAAAAACAGAGTTGATATTTCATTCTGTCACAATGCAGCAAGTAGTACTCATGTAGAAACACTTTTCTGGCATCCAAAAGGTTTAACATGTGGCTTAGACGGTTAACAGCCATGTAGGAAAATCATCTTTTATCTGTACAAAAATGAAATTAGCTAAGAAACATTGTTTTAATGGATGCTTACCAAAATTTTTCAAAATGTGCCCTCTCACGCGGCTCAGTCCCTGTCTTAGTGTCTCTTAACATTACTCACCCTGTATCTACTTTCTAATCTCAGTTATCATGCAACAATGGGGAACTCATGTGTGTCATTTAAAAAAATATTACATCCTGCTGGGAATTATGTTTAAAGAATCGACCAGTGAAATGGCCCAAAAGCATGGCTGCTCAGCGAAATTCATGCCGTATAACTTGTAGGACAGCCGTGCAGCATTTTACTCTCCATGCTGCTCACTTAAAACAGGAAAATAAAAAATATTTAAATTTTGATCCTAGACTTAAAAATTATGAAATAAACATATTTAAATTAGCACTGAGTTCCTTTTACTGATGTATAATAGAACAAGAAGAACAAACAAGGGGACTATGAAGCTTAAGCCAAAGGAAGATAAAAAAACGCATGTCAGAAGACTGAGCGGGTTTGTGCAGTATTTGGAAAAAAGAGGGGAGGTTTATTATATTCGGTCATCAGAAAGACAGGAATGACTTGGCTTTACTAGAAAGGCTCACCCAGACTATGCTACACTTTGCTGTGAAGGAAAAGTTAATTTGCTTTTTATTTGTTGTATTTTGTATTACTTTATTGCCTTTTTATATTTTGAATACTCTGATTTGTTTTCTTTACCTTGTGTTTTACTTGTATTCTGCTTTTAACTGCATATTAACACTTCAAAAGACACCACAGCTCTGTCTCTTGTGAGTCAGGCAGAAATTTTTCCCCCACCCTGTTACTATTGTGTTCTTAAATACCACTGTCTTTCTAGTTGCCTGCCTCTTATGTTAATTTGACCATATATCTCATTTCCTCTCTGCTTTTACTGGCTTGTGTGAGTAAGCACAAAGTTATCATTTTGTGAAATCACTCCCCTTCAACTATTTAAATTTATTGGCCATCCTACTGTATTCCATAGTACCAGAATACAAAAGTGACCACCCCCTTTCAATCTATCTTGTTGTTTTAAAAATAGTGACTCCCCACTAAAACTTAACCTTTTAGACAGGGAAAACTTAAATTACATACTTTCACATCTAACTTCTCTAGTGCACACTGCAGTGTTTAGTATAAACCATTTTTTTTCATGTTACCTTTAAGCATCCCTGTGACTAGCACTTGCTCTAATACCTGCTGGAAAGCACTAGGAAGCCTTAAACTGATACAAGCACTCAACTCTCCTTGTTAATAAGGAGAAATTAATCATAGGCATTAAACAGCCTATAATTGCAAAGTACCTTGCTAAGGCAAGGGAAAACATCTCCTGTACTTTACAAAAAAAGCACCAAACCAGGCATGTCCAAGGGTCAGCTTCCAGTGATTTCTCCTGTCTACCTGGTGAATCTGGGCATACTGGGGCAATGCAGCAATTGCCTCATCTACACAGACAACCCTCTCCTCCTATCACCCAACACTACAACCTGTGAGAGATGCACTTACATAGCCAAACTGGAAGCAAAGCTCTCTCCACCCAAGATTGTGAGATTGTGCTAGACAGTCAAGAGGAGAAGGTTAACACCTGCACTAGACCTCAAGCAACACATAGCCCTTCTAAACCCACACCACCAACACCCACACATAGCAACACTAAATAAACATATGCGGAGGCCCTTAACTGTAACCTGCCCAAGCAACAAGGACCTCCGAAGCTGAAATGCAAACACCAATCACAACCAAAGTGTCACATAGATCATAACACCAGTGTGCCACCCAGCAACAGCCCCTAAGGCAAGACAACATACCTAACACTTTAGTCATAAGTGACTTTATAGTCAGGCACACTGCTGTCCCACTCACCAGGCTGAACAAGGAGAAAATTACAGTCAGCATCTAGTTCTCTGAAGTACAGGCCAGCACTAAGGGATTCTGGCTAACCACATCGCCACAACAGTCAGGAAATCTATAAAAAAATCCACTTGCATGGGTAGAGTGTCTCAAGTGCAGCAACCAAACGAAATTCAAACAGCAGAGCTTGTAGAGACAACACCACGACTATAAGAAGCTGACTGTTTATTTAACAGACAGTCTGATGAAGCATTCAGTTTGGATGTGAAAGCGCTTACTGGAAATGTTTTATATTTGTTTTTCATCATCTTTTCATTTAAATAAACGGTCAGCTTCTTATAGTCGTGGTGTTGTCTCTACAAGCACTGCTGTTTGAATGACAGTCAGGAAATTCTTCTATTTGGCACACCTCATCACTAAGGGCTTTAAATCCAGAAAACCGGGAGGTCATTGTCCCACTGTACTCATCCCTCATTAGACCCATTATAGAATACAACGCCCCATTTGGTATGTACCTCTCAAGACATCGGCAACAACTGGAAAGGCTGCAGAAATACCTCACTAAAAGAATCACAGGCCTAAAAAAGATGCCCTACGCTGACTGCCTTAAAAAACTCCAGCTATACTCTGTCGCATATCATCTACTCAGAGGCAATCTCTGCTTAACATACAAGGCCATGTCAAACCCGGAGCTGTTGGACATGCTACACTTAAAGAATTCCCAATCCCACAGAGCCACATGCTCCAGGGATCTAAATCTTGTCATCACAATAAACAAAACATGCTGGAGGGATAGGTTCCTGATCCACAGACTCCCCAGACTCTGGAATAGACTGCCCATACATGTCAAGCAGAGCACCTCTTTGGCCCTCTTCAAAAGGAACCTTGACGATTGAATAGGAGAAAGGAAATTCACCCCGGGTATCATGTCAGTCACCCTGCTAGACAGGGGTGCAGGGAAGTAAACAGTGTGGGAAGAAATAGCCAGGGAATTGTTATTGCTAGGCTTGTATAGGCCCTAGGGCCGATAGCCTAGTACCAACCTATTAACCTATGAAAAGAAAATCATCAGCCTTCTGAAAAAAAAAGGAATGGTCATAAAAGATTTCCAAAGATTAAGTTGGACAAGGTAAAGATGCGGGATGGAAATCACATCAGCCTCAGAACTATTAGAGAACTCAACAAAGAAGTGATATGACACTAAATAAAATTATGAAAAATGGCAAAGTTCGTTAAGACTTACAAAATGCAGATATGATTCCACTTTACAAGTGCTGGAGTCGGAAAGAGACTAAAAGTACTTGGTTTACTGGCTGCCTTCATCTTTAGGAAGAATCATGAAGTTGTAATAAAGAAAAAACTTTTCTGATAGTGCAGTGCTTAAGCTGTACGACATGCAACAAATTCAAATCAGGATATAGGTTCATAGGTTCACAGGTGTAGATTCATAGGTGTATACCAAGCTAACGACCACTAGGGCTTTTATAAGCCTAGCTATACAACCCAAAGGTATCCCAAAATTATATGTTTTAGACATTTATATAGGGGTGATTGCTGGTTACAATGTGGTTTACTGATGCTTAAACAGGGTTAGGCAGGGACTTTGTTTACCATGGATAGAGCCTATTGCAGAGAAAGGGAATCCTGTAGGATACATATCTATCTTTCCAACATGTCCTACTTATATTGTATTTAAAATTTAGGTCTTTAGATCTAGTAGTAATGATGCTTTTTATTTTGTGGTTGTGCAAAAGGTTTGTCAGAGTTGAGTCCAGGGTTGCCTTGTATGCCAGGGATAGATCACCTCTCAGTAGTCTGCAGGAGACCGACTACAGAGATAGCTCTTTGATGTGATCCGCACAGAACATTGTGTTTATGTTCTGTATTCTTTTTGTAAGGAACCTTTGTGGACTTTCCATTTGCTGCATGTGTCTGGTTGGGTACATACTAAAGGGTGCATTATACTCAATTATGGGTCTGATGAGGGCCGAGTGCAATGGTACAATGACTTCCCCGGACTTAGATGCCATGCACTTACTTCTAAGTTGAGCAACATAGAAGGATTTCCTTACTATCTTGAATACATATTGGTCAAAGGCCAGGCTACTGTCTACATGTGTTCCTAGATACCTGACTAGTGGGTCAAATCTTAAATGTAGTTTCCTGGAGTGGCTGACTTCCCAAAAGGTACTATAATTAATTTCTTGGCATTGAGTTTTAAGCTGTGGCTTTGGCACCAGTCATCTGTCTGTGTTAGACCCTCTTTCAGGATGTTAGTTTCTTCAGGGGATTCTACAACTGCTCCCAGTTTGCAATCATCTGAAAACTTGGTCAGCCAGAGGCCTTTGACATTGGCTTTGACTAATGAGAAGTAGATGCCAAAGAGAAGTGGGCCCAGCACAGAGGCTTGAGGGACTCCAGTAGTGATTGACCACTCTGAGGAGGTGGTCTCACCAATTCTAACTTCCAGTGTCCTATCTGTGAGCCAGATGGCTATCTAGCATGTTATATAGGGGTTTATGCCTAATTCTATAAGTTTGTTAGCAATGCCCGAGTGGGATATTATATGAAATGCCATAGCCAGGTCAAGGTAGGCAGTACGCACTGTTTTACCCTCATCCATTGCCTTGATGACCTTCTCAAAGATGTCCATCAGATTCATTAGGCATGACCTTCCTTTGACAAAACCAAATTGGAATGGATCCAGTTTCTGAAGGTCTCCCATGTCTTTGTTGATCACTTCCATAATAATTCTTTTACGGTTTTGCAATATAAGACTAGTCAGATGAATGGATCTATAGTTTCCGGGATCTGTTGATGGTCCGACCTTATGAAGAGGGGTGTCTGTTGCAGTCCTCCATTCTCATGGCACAAAGCCTGTTTTAAGACTATAGTTAAACAGTAACTCTCTTTTGTGTGCATTAAAGCTCTTTGTTTTACCTTCAGCTGTGTTAGTTTCGGTACTTTTTTGTTTTTTAGTTGAAACTCCAGTGGCCCTGATAGGTCATATTTGAGACTATTTAGGAGGTATCCCATGATATTATCAGGGCCCATTAAAGCTGTGTTCTTGGCCTTAGTGAGCACAGTCAGTGCATGCTCTCTATTTATAGTTGGAGGGGTTATGTTTGAAGGTATTACTTTGGAGGTAGCCAGAGGTGAGTGGGGAGGAGTTTAAAGTTGGAACTGAATTTGGCAACCAGCAGATTTGCTATAGTGCCCAGATCATTAAATGTAGCACCATTAACCACCAGTTATTTTGAGGTTTCTGATATGGCTGAACAAGGCCTTATGGTTGTCTTTTGCCTGGGAGGTTATCTTGATCTCAAAATTTGCCTTATTGGACTTAATTAGCCATCTTAGCTGCCTGTTTATTTTGATGAGAGAGTTCTTATCTTTATGGGAGTTGCACTGCCTGAGTTTAGCCATGATTTTTTTCCTTTTGTTGTATAACCTGTTCTGTGATGCCATCAGCGTGGTTTGTTTTTGGAGTTAGTTTTGGGCTTCTTTTGGTAGGTACAGCAGCCTCTATACAGCCATTGACATAGTTGTACAGAGTTTCCATGTACATGACAGCACAATGACATGTAACATGTTTATTTTCTTTATATCTTATTTATTTTATTTTGAATTTGTTAATTGGCTAAGAGGGCCTTTTTCAGCTACAACCTAGGCAAATACAGTATACAAATGAGTAAAACAAAGGAATAAGTACACAAAAAGCAACACTAAGAAAGCCATGCATAGGAGGACAGGAAAATGATACAACATATATTACAAAAGGTACCACTTTTCCAACATGAAGACATTGATCTATGAAAATGGCTTTAATATATACAATCAACTAATAATTGACTACTGTGGAATACTTCAGAAAAGGTCACCAACTTGATTTACATGTTGTCATTATGAGATACATGCAGTAATAATTTCAGCCTAGTTGACATACATGCTGATGGACAGGACATAAGGGAACAGTATGTACAGTATGTATAAAAGTAAGGGAACACGTGAAAGAAGTATATGAAGGAAGTAGGAGCTGGAATTATATCAGAAGTGGAGGAAGGTGAGAATTTTAAGAAGATGTGGAAAGGCTGGAAGGACTGATACAGATTGAGAAGTTGGAACAAACAGAGGGGATCATAACGATGTGAGGTACAAAAGAGGTTTATCATACCTTAGAAGTGTTTGAGAATTGTAGCATGAACAGGTTAGTATTTTAGAAGGAAAGGTCTTGATGGACAGTTTTAAAGAACCCACATCTAGTTTTGCTAGCAGTGCTAGTTGGAATGGTTAGCCTGTATCCCTATAACAAGAAAACATACTGCTATCCTTCAGGCCCCCCCCCCAGGATTCTATAGCCAATTTCACTACTAAAATAACTGGGTAGATTGTAGAAGTTAGTAGGAATTAGTTTTTCAAAGCAATTTTCCCCAAATTTTTTTTTCAGTGTGGCCTGTTTATGACAGTACAGCCCTGTGAATTGTCATATAAGGTACATGCATGCTTTTTGTTGTAATTTGCACTGTAATGGTTTAAAAGTCAAATATGACATGAAGAAGGTGCTGCTGGCTGTTACTGGCACTCATTTTAACCTGTTTAGTGAAGTACAGTGATGTTCAGTGTAGGGATCTAGGGTAACAAAGCAACATATTTTATTTATTGCTGTAGGCAAGAGCAGTTTAGTGTTATCAGCTGAATTTAGGGGAAGAAAGGATAGTCATACTCAAGCTGTGAAATGAATAACCCTTTAACAAGGGATAATCTTGCCTCAGGGATGATTTGGCCTGAGACCGCGTGACAGGTTTTCATGTGATTAAGGACTTTATCCAGAATGAACTCAGTTTGGGTAGTGAAGTTTACTGAAAGATAAAAGAGTAGACCTAGATAATGGTAGGAATGTAGCTTAGGTATTTGGATTCCATTGGTGTCAGATACAGAGTTATTTTTAAATTCCTGGGGGGTAAAAATAACCATTATAGGTTCATAGGCAGGTACTAGGCTATTGGACCAAGGGCCTAAGTAAGCCTAGCCAACAAGATTACCTGGCTTACTCCACCTGAGAAAATTATTTTCCTGTGCCCCTGTCGAGAAAAGCCACAGAAGTGATCCCCGGGGTGTATTTCCTATTTCCTATTCACTCATCAAGATTTTTCTTTAAGAGTGCTACTGAGGAACTTTGTGTGACATAGATGGGTAGCTTGTTCCAGAGTATGGGAAGTCTCTGGGACAGGAATCTATCCCACCAGCATGTCATGTTTATTGTGGTGACAAGGTTTAGGTCCCTAGAGAGTGTAGCTCAGAAGGATTGGGATTTCTTTAGGTGTAGCATGTCCACCAGCTCTGGGTTTGACATAGCTTTATACATTAGGAAGAGATCACCAGCATAACGGCTTGTTCTGGTTCAAATGAAAACAGCAGTAGCAACATAATGGCTCTTTCTGCTTCCGCTCTGAGTGTAGTGCACAGGGTCCTGGATTCAAGACTTGGCAGTGAAATGCATGGTGGTAACACATTTTATTCTAGCAATTTTCCAAAAGAATACAATCAATGTTTAGAATGTGTCCCTGGTTTTTGAGCTTCTGTCCCCCCCCTCAATGCATTTTGGCTTTTTCCAGATTTATTGTGCTGCAAATTTGAGATATACAGCTGAGTGTCGAGTAGATTTTACAAGGAGCTGAGAACTTCAGGGGAAGAGAAGTTGAGTGTTGCTTATGCTTAGTCTGCTTGCATTGTTAATAGCATAACAGGTTAAATACTTGATTTTGATGCAGAAAGCTGTGGGTTCTACTCCCACAGTATGTAGATGCATTGCTGATACTGTACTGTGTTGTACTTTTAAAGGGGGTGGGTGTAACAAGTCAAGGGTGTAGCTACAGATACAACAGAAGTGAGAAACTGTCATGCACAAGAGCATTTGTGCCTCACTGGAAAGTGGAAAGAGCAAAAAATATCATTAACTCAAATTCAGGTACAGAAAATCATAATTATTATGTTCTGTGCTGCATTATAAGAAAAATATTTTTAAACAAGTACAGAACATTTTCCAGCGTTCAAGATAACACATATTTTTCCACTGCAGACAGTGGAGAAGCAAGAGTGGCCAGTTAACAGCACCTGGATTACAATGATAGTTTTGATGCTTACGGATGAATGTAGGAGAGGGTCTGTCAGTACTTGGACTATAAATTGGAAATCTTAAAATATACAGTTTGCCTAGTTTATTTTGTTGTGCATTTACAGCTATTGAGTTGGTCTGGTAACACAAATCAGAGCAAATCAAGCAAAAAAAAATTGAAACTATAAGTTCGAGAAGCTATGCAAGATGCCCATGGCTTACACTGCTGTCATTATATAAATATATATATATATATATATATATATATATATATATATATATATATATATATATATATATATATATATATATATATACTTTTATGATGGAAATGTTCTGAATTGGACAGTTTTGTCATTACTAGTTCATGCATTTTGTTTCATTGCCTACTGGAAAAATATTAAAACAGTACATTTAAAATGCACTCTAAGTCTAACAAGTGTGCTGTGTTATACAAGGAATATAATTTAATAAAGTCAGGAAGGTGTATTGAAGAACACGTGTAGATTTCTTGTTTTGTGTGCAAGAGGCCTATAATTTGAAAACAGCCCAAAGGTAGTCTTTATCCACCACCAATGGCCAGATGCATTTTCTTTGGATGTGGTATAGGTTCCAATGCTGTTTCAATGAATGTGAGTTTCAAGGGCAGAGAAGTTTTGATGCTAAGTCTGTTTTCAGTGTGAGACAGTATTGCTTTGTTTAGCAGATGTATATTAGTGTTTGTGCATTGTGCTATAAAATGTAAAAATAAAATCTAAATCATTGTAGAAGTAAAGCAGTATGCACATTAGTGTTTATGGTAAATGGGGTGAAACAGCCAGGTGATGGGACATTGGAATGGCTACAGGGGGACTCTAGTGCCATATTTTGGTTGTCTGTTCTTCAAGTTTCGTTTGAAAGCTGATATTCCACCATTCCATTGGAGTGGGCGGGATTGCGTAATTATGTATGCAAATTTTATATTAATCAGCATACAGATGTGTACCTATTTTTCATGGGCCTTGTCCAGATTTTTGATGTTTCCAGGTTGAGAGGTATGGTTAATTGTTTGTCGGGTGCCAGAATCCACCATATCACCAATGCACTCAAGTCTCTCAACAGGTACTGTTATGACTCTGTCGTAGTCAGTGTTGGAGTGAATGAATTGATACATACCTCCCTGAACTATATGAAGAGAGAGACATGATCGAGCTTGCTGAGTATGTGTCCCAGGCAGGTATGTTCCTAGCCTTAAGCAGCATTCTACCATCACCCAGAATAGTACCTCAATACAAACAGAAAATGATTGACTTTAACAATTGGCTTAGTTTCTGGAGTCATTCCAAAGTACCTGACAGCCTGGGATGACATGATTGACAAGCCACAGTGCTGTGCCAGAGATGGCCTGCTTCTGTCTCCCTTGGGCTTCAGGCTCCTGGCAAATGCTCTTGCCTCCCCTTAGTGCCTTTTTCAGGCAATTCCATGAGGTCATAACTACCAACATGAAAATTTTATCAAAGCGTAAATTAAAAGTCATGCTGCAAAAATCTAGGACTGTAAACATGAAACTGCACTCATTGCAAGCATTCTTAACCCTGGAAGAAGCTGATATTTGTGCAGCCATAGAAACCTGTTTCAAAGCTCCGGAGAGCACCCCAGCCAAACCAGGATACTCATCCTATCATTCATTCACACCCCAAACCATGGACAGCAAAATAAAAGGAGGTGGAGTTGCAATATATATAAAAGACATTCACACCTCTAGGCTGGTCAAACAGTATGATGCACAGGAAACACTCCAGGTGCAGTTAACAACTGACAAGATCCCTATTCAAATCGTAGCTAGCTACAGGCCTCCAACTCTGACTCAAGATGCCCACTCCACCTATCTGGACCTCTTTGAATCTATCAAGATCCAACCCTTTACCCTGATCCTGGGTGAATTTAACTATCCAACCATAGATTGGAGGAACTATTTATGCCAAAACACAAATGCCCAAAGATTCCTTGATTTCGTCAATGCAAATGCCTTGGATCAGTCGGATGACACCCCCACAATTGGTGAAAATGTCTTGGACTTGGTATTACCAACATGAGTAACCAGTGCAGCATCCCTACAGTGTCATCATCCCTGGTAAGATCCGACCATAAAGCAGTCACTTTCAAAGTCACCATCTCCCCTGACACCCCCCCCCCCCCCAGCTAGGGTCAGACAAAAAAAACTTCTCCAAAGCTGATTACAACCTCCTGAGGGAAGGTATAAACAGCTTCACAGTCCCTTCCCCCTCCATAGGAATCAGGAATACCAGACAGGATGAAATCATCCTCCTCAAGGAAGAGTAAACTTCTCTGGTGGACATCTACAATAAATAAACTCTATAATTAAAGGAAAAAAAAATTGCTGTCCAGGACCAAGAAGGAGCAGGTGTCTAATTGGAAGCAATCTCTCCTTAGCCTGAACAAGCAAATAAGAGCACTAGTGAAATTCTCTGAAGCAAACTTTGAGACCAAAATGGCCACATCTACTAAAGACAATCATAAGGTTTTCTTCACATATGTCCACAGTCTCAAGGGAAGCACCCAGATCTGCTCAGAACTGGTGGTCAAGGACACCACATTTACAAACCCTGTAGATATAGCCAACCTGCTGGCAGACAGGTTCAGTGAAAACTTCATTCCTCTCTCCCCCATCAGTAAAACAGGACATCCCCAGTACCTGCCCCCCTTCCCTTACCTCTAGTGAGCAAGTTATTACTGCCCTCTCCAAAGCAAAAAATACAGCCTCCATGGGACCTGATAACATCCCAGGCTGCATCCTACCTGAACTCAGGCAGGAACTTGCAGCACCATTAGGCAGCCTGTTCAACCAAAGCCTGAGTACCGGCTTTGTCCAAGCCAAGTGAAGGACAGCTACTGTCTTCCCTTTGCACAAAGGTGGAGCATCCACCAATCCAGTAAATTATAGCCTAACTAGCCTGATCTGTAAGGCCATGGAGCGCATTATCATGAACCACATTAACAAGGAAAATGGCAACCTCCAGACACTTGATCCCACACAGTTTGGTTCTGTCAAGGGGAGGTCATACTGTTAAATTTGGTAGACTTCTTTGAGACAATCACCAAGGGCATAGACGAGGGGAAGATGGGTGCACACTGCCTACCTTGACCTGACCAAGGCCTTCAATACTATTCTTCACTCAGGTATAACAGATAAACTCTCTCAACTAGGCATCAATCCATATGTTACAAGATGGCTAGCAAACTGGCTCACTGATAGAACCCACCTAGTCAAAGTAGGGGAAGCCAACTCAAGTAGTAGACCCGTAACAAGCGATGTACCCCAGGGATCGGCCTTAGAGCCTCTTCTGTTTGGGATATACTTCTCAGAGGTGCAGGCCAAATCTAGTGGGCTATTGCTGACCAAGTTTGCAGATGACTGCAAGCTGGGTGCTGTCATCAATTCCCCTAGTGATGTGGACATCCTCCAAGAGGGTCTCACCCAAACAAATGACTGGTGCCAGAAACATGGCCAAAAACTGAATCCCAAAAAATTCATCATCATCCCTTTTTGGGAGAGTGACGTCCCCACAAATGATCACATTGATAATAAGGCACTAAGCATGCAATCAGTCGTGAGGGACTTGGGCACCCAGGTTCATAGCAAACTGACTTTTGACCACCGTACTGCCTCCATTGTACGGAAAGCTTTGTACATGGCCCACCTCATTTGTAAGCGTATCTCATCCAGGGAGAAGGTGGTCATAACATCCCCATACTCTTCCCATTGACTACAATGCCCCTTTTGGCATGTACATCACAAAGCACATGCAGCAGCTGGAGAGACCACAGAGGTTCATCACTAGGAGAATCCAGGTCCTCGAACATCTACCCTACACAGAAAGGCTAAAAGCCCTGTCCCTCTACTCAGTCTACTTCAGACTCCTCAGAGATGACCTCTGTCTGGCATACAAAGCAATCTCAGATCCCGCCCTGATAGAACTGCTGCATATCTGCAAGTCAATCTCCACTCGAGTAACCCACATGCGCAACCTCAACCTGGTGTGTGGCATCAATAGGACTTGTTGGCGGGACAGATTTGTGCCCCAGATACTCCCCCTTTTGTGGAATAGATTCCTCTCTCTGCAAAACAGAGTACCTCATTAAACCTTTTTAAGCACAACCTGGATAACTGGATGGGGAACAGAAAATACACTCCTGAGATTACACCTGCGTCCCTGCTGGACAGTGGCATAGGGTGCTGACTTGTTGGAACATGAGCTAAATTCTTAGCTAGGCTTATAAGGGCCTCAATGCCAATAGTCTAGTAAGTTCCTATGATCCTATGGTAGCCTGCAGTCTGTCCAAGAAAACCTTCATCATCCTAAACTGTTAGCAGCTCCCCTCTACCAGTACCTTTTCAACTTGGTTACCACAAGGTTGTGCACTTGGTCTAATGCTTTTCTTGCTTTTTTATTAATGATATCACTTCTGCAGTCCCTTCCATCTGTTTTGTTTTATATTTTGATGACATTCTCCTTTATCATTCCACACCCACCTTACAGAAAACTGTAGCAAATATATAAAAAAAGTTCCGATCCACATGTAATTGTTTTATCTAAAACAAACTTTGGCTTAACCCAACAAAAACCAGCAACTCCTTCATTCAACGCTTTCTGGAACTCATAAATTCAAATGCCCTGGATCAACACACCCACCAGGACAACAATATCCTAGACCTAGTCATTACCAACATGAGTGACCGGTGTTCCACACCTGAAGTCAACTCCTTGTTGGTCAGATCCAACCATAAGCTAATCACTCTAGATATCCACATCCCGCCCCCATCCCCCCATTAAGGAACCCATGGTAAAAAAAAGACTAGCTTGGTCTGCAAGGCTATGGAGAGCATCATCATGGAACTCATTAACAGAGACATTGGAAACCTTAAAACACTGGATCCTACCCAGTTTGGCTTTGTTAAGGGCAGATCATGCCTCCTAAACCTGGTGGACTTCTTTGAGATAGTTACCAAGGTTATAGACAAGGGAAAGGTGGTACACACAGTCTACCTAGACCTCACAAAGGCCTTCAAAACCATTCCCTATGCTGGTATTATAGACAATCTCACTAGCCTGAGCATAAACCCCTACATCACAAGATGGGTTGCCAAGTGGCTCACGGACAGAACCCACATGGTGAGAGTTGCGGGAGCTAGGTCCGACTCTAAACTGGTTACAAGTGGCATTCCCCAGGGCTCAGTCCTAGGACCCCTCCTGTTTGGCATATACTTCTCAGAAGTAGAGGCAAGCACAGGAGGACTATGGCTGACCAAGTTCGCAGACGACTGCAAACTAGGGGCTATAATTGACTCTCTGGCTGACACAGACATCCTCCAAAAGGGTCTCACTGAGACAGATACCTGGTGTCAAAATCATGGCCTCGACCTAAATGCCAAAAAGTGCATAGTCATCCCCTTTGGAAATAACAAAGTACCCACAAACTACCACATAGGTGGTAGTCCCCTAAATATGGAAGACGTAATAAGGGATCTGGGGACCCAAGTAGACAGTAATCTCACCTTTGATAATCACATTGCCAAAGTGGTTAGAAAATCCTTCTACATGGCCCACCTAATCACAAAAGGGTTCGCATCCAGATCAAAAAAGGTCATTGTGCCCCTTTACTCATCAGACCCATTATAGAGTACAATGCCCCATTTGGGATGTACCTTACAAGACACCTGCAACAGGTGGAAAGACCACAGAAGTACCTCACCAAGAGGATCACTGGCTTCAAACAGATGCCCTATGCAGCTCGACTGAAGAAACTCCAGCTGTACTCGGATGCATACCGCCTACTCAGAGGTGATCTCTGCCTGACATACAAGGCCATGTCCAACCCAGAATTGATGGACATGCTCCACCTAAAGAAAACCTTATCCCTCAAGCCACACACTCTGGGGATCTAAACCTCACCATAACAATAAATAGGACATGCTGGAGGGATAGATTCCTGTCCCAGAGACTTCCCATGCTTTGGAACAAGATTCCAATCTACATTAGGCAGAGCTCCTCGCTAACACTCTTCAAAAAAAAACCTTGACAAGTAGATGGGAAACAGAAGGTTTACCCCGGGGATCATTTCAGTGGCTCTGCTGGACAAAGGCACAGGGAACTAATCTAAGGGGGTGGTGAAAGCCAACACATTCTGGCTAGGCTTATAAATACCTTCAGGCAGATAGCCTAGTACCTACTTATGAACCTATGAACCTAACAGGGAAGCATACTGATGCCCTTTAGGTGTTCAGTTAGTTTAACTGGTTAACAGACCTTAAAAAAAACAAATGAAAATAAATAAATAAATAAATAATGCTCTCATTTGCTTAGATGGAGAGAGATACATAAATGACAAGGGGTGTCAGGTCATGTGCCAGTATGGAATGCTGATGGTGCACCTGCAACATTCTGTGTCCTCTGGTATAAGACACCTTGTGAATGAACTTTCCTATGGCCAGTGGAGACAGACTGAATAACAGACATTATGCATTGCATAGACGCACCTATAAGGCAACATAAATAAAGTTCTCCCCGTTTAGAGGGATAGGGATACACAAAATAGGAAGGGCTATTGTTCCTTGAACAGCCTGGTGGCCTGTCATGCCCGGGATTGTATCTATAATGGGTTCATGCTCCAGATGGGATCAGTGGAAGCAAAGTGGATGGCCACCAGTGAAATCAGCAGATCACATCTCATAATCTCTGCATCTTCTCAAGTTGCAGATGCTCCAAGTCACTGTGCAGTTGGCACATCCTGCACGTCACAGATGACACTAGCTCCACATTGATGTGTAGAGCAACTGCTTGCACCTGCATTACTGACCTGCATATCTATTGGTTGAGTCAGAGTGCTGCATACATCAGGGACAATACAGGAATCAAAGCGGTATCAGATTCTCCCTGTGCCTCTCCACCTATATTTGGTATGCCCATGCCAGACATTACATGCATAGCATATACTGCAACTGGTGAGCACACAGGAGGAGCCCATCTTGGATTCTCAGCTACAGGTGGATATGCTAAGCTTCATTGAGGCCATACACTCTGCAGAGACCTCCAGGGAGACCTCAGTAACTCTTATAGTAGAGAATGCGCAACACAAAGAGTCAGCATCACACAACTTACCAGAGATGACATGAACACTGAAAACCAGTGAGTGCGGACCCATTTCTGTATTTAAACATCTCAAGCCATATATCTGAGGGTCCAGTAATGACGTATGCAGCATTCAATGCATGCTTTGATGTTCCCCACCATTAGTGACATGGCAAGTGGTTTTGATGTGTCTAGGATACCAGCATGCACAGTCATGTGTTATCTTTGACTCATCTGCAGCAGGACTACCCAGAGCAGCCATGATACACACAAACTGCTACGGATAGCAATCTACTCTACATTAAACAGCAGACTACATGCAGTATGCACATCTCATGTTTATCTCTGAAATGTTGTACACAATACCCCAGTGGCAAGTTTACTGAGATGCATTATAGTACCTTCAACCAGCTCCAATAATTATGGATGCACAGCCAAACATTTGTTACATATTGTGTTATATGACTAAAGTTATTTTGCCTGTTGTCACAAATCAAAAATAGAGCTTCCTGACTTATTGGGCATCTTAATATTTTCATAATTTCCTTCCTTTTGGTCTAACTGTCTGTCAAGAAAACATATTTTATGAGGTCTCCTTCTGGAACATCAGAAAATCCAGACTGGATTATTGTACTGGGGAATTAAATTGTTTCTGGTGGTCTTCGATCTTCTAAATCACACTTAATGCATGGCACGTGTAATAAGTACTGTGATCTATAGATGTCTGCTATATAAATGTGTTACGGCAGCTCATTTTTGCATGATAACTATAAGAAGGCATCAAAAGAGCGTCAGTGTTTATCTCAGTGTAGACAGTCCCAAGGCCACATTCCTGACTGGTTGGATTTCCTACACAGCTACTTGTTAACGCTAATAAGCAATATTGTCCCAACTCAGAAGATAACAGAATTATTCTCTATGTGGGTGACAGGATATTGAGACAGAACACATTTTTCTTTGTCCATAGGTTAGTCCAATTTAGGAAACAGTACATATCAATTACTGCCTCCATCTAAGTTACTTTTTTGGAATTATGAGTTGGCACATTCATCCCGCTTCATAAGACTGATTTTGCTATTTTTTTCCCCAACATAGATGTTTTGGCATGCCAGGTACTCTCTTCTACTACACTTCGAGTATAAAACAATGGCTGAGATACAGACAGAACGGAGATGGAAGCTTTGGATCAAAGGCTGTTAATGTGCAATGGTTTGATTTCTTTTGATTTTGGACAGGGTTGTTTCTGGGTGGTTTGTTATGCAATGTTTATGAATCTTAGTTTGTATTTGTTGTTCATTGTAGTCACTGTTAGGAAGCTTCCATTGCTTTTAGTATGAGTTGGGTATTTATGTATTCTGGTTGTCAGTTTCTTTTCTTTTGTAACAGCAGAAATGAAAGAAATTGCTCAGCAAACCTATTTCTTGTCCTTCTCTCAGCAGGTCACAAATACCACTCCTATGTCGCTTTTTACACTAAAATACCACAAACACTCTCTGAACCTCATTTTCCTAGAGTATATGTGAGCTGCATTACTTCTGAATGGCCATTAAGTGTAACACTGTGATATGAAAGTCCTACTATATTTGATGGCTGCAAAGTGAACTCCTCATACAGATGACTCACACTGATTACAGAGGTGGATAACATGAACACCCTGTGATAGTGTTAAGACCTAAATGGTAACATGCATGCATGTTGCAGAAGCAATATTATGTTTTTTTTCAGATCTTGGTGAGTATAGCAATAGCTGCATAATCACTGCAGACTGTTCTTAAGCCTGTAGAATACCTTGATTTGTGTGGGAACAGCAGTTAGATGGGCAGTTGGTATAGTGATTAAGGCAGTGAGCTCTTAATGAGCTATGATACAGGGGTCTGATTCCGTCAGCCATTAATTTCCTAATGTGTGACTTTTAGCAAGTCACTCAACCAGAGAGTACATTTGATTCTGGAAGTTGTTGCAGAGATTACAGTTGTAAGCTGTAGTTCCTATGGCACAGGATTTGATTCCATCAGCCCTCATTTGCCAATTGTGCGATCTTGAGCAAGTTATTTGAATAGTTGGGAGTTGGCGTAATGGTTAAGGAGTCCTCTTACAAACACAAAGTAAAGGGTTTGATTCTCACCTTTGAAGGAAATTAGCTAAGCTTAAAATGGCCCACAAGGGCAGCTAGCCTACTATGTACCTATGAATTATTGAATTTTGGTGGCCCAGTGGTTAGGATTTGGCACTCTTACCACCATGGCTAGGGTTCAATTCCTGTTCAGGGAGTTTCAATGGATTTTTTTGTCTTTACTAGAAAAGTTCACCCAAACTCTGCCACAACTTGCTGTAAGGGAAGTTTAGTTTGTTTTTTGCTTTGCTGTATTTTGTGCTGTTTATTGCCTTTTTCTGTTTTGTATATTGTACTGTGTTTTACTTGTATTCTGCTTTTAATTGCATATTTAAACTAGAAAAGAAACCACAGCTGTGTCTATTGTGAGTCACACAGAAATTAGAACAGGTCAATTAAGGTTAATCACCTGCAAAATGAGAGTGGAACTGGGAACTAAATCTTCTGTTTAAGGGGTAAAATAAAATGGGCGGCCACGATGGTGCAGTGGTTAGCATTGCCGCCTCACAACAAAAGGTTCTCCGTTTCGATCCTCGGCTGGGGTGCCTTCTGTGTGGAGTCTGCATGTCCTCCCTGTGGTCGCGTGGGTTTCCTCCCACATCCCAAAGACATGCTGTAGGTGGATTGGGCATTCTAAATTGGCCCTAGGTGTGAGTGTGTGCGTGTGCCTTCAGTGGAAGGTTGGGCACCGGGCTGGCAACTCGACACTGTAAAACTCCACTGCCAATCATGAGCGGACAGGTGATTCACTGTAGCGATCCCTAACCGTGAAAAGCTGAAACAAGAAGAAGAAGAAGGGTAAAATAAAACATTCCCCAGGGCTTTATTTGAAATGCTCATCCACACTCTGCCACAGATTGCTCTGAGGGGAAAGGTTAGTTTTATTTTGCTTTTTTGTATTTTGTGTTGCCTTATTGCCACTTTCTATTTTGTATATTGTGATTTAATTTTCTTTACACTGTGTTTTACTTGTATTCTGCTTTTAATTGCATATTTAAACTAGGAAAGAGACCACAGCTGTGTCTATTGAATCATTGTATTTAAACGTAACTGTCTTTCTCTTAGGGTATTATTCATTTGTCCATCTTACCTTTAAAATCTGCAATATGTACTCCAAGACCACCAATTACAGGTGAGCCTACATCCTGCCTCTCAGTAGTCATCTTAAGATTAGTGCTTCTATTTTTCTGCTGATGAGAGAAGGGGCATAATAACATTATTTGTGGGGACTGTTAATCACTGGAAAGCATAATAACAGCTTCATGCCATTTTGGAATTTGTGCTTATGATTTGGTCCTGGTGAGAGAAGGAGCAGAGCGTATAGATTCCTGACTCTTTCTGGTTGGGAAGTGAGTATTTGTTCTTGACTTTCGTGATCGGTCTGGTTGCTATTCAAGGAGTCTACCAGGAAAAGGTTACAACAAGCCTACACACCCTTACATCATCTGAGACAAGACTGAGGATCACCAAAAGGCTGTAGCCTGTTTCTCATCATGGGACTGGTGCTAATGTTTGGCTTCTGGTGACAGAGGGAGCAAAGGAGTATTGTACCCCAGCAAAGTGAAGCTGTGGTGAGACCAGCATTAGTTGTAGCCAGGCACTAGCCATCCAGATGACTACCCTCCTTTCATCATTCTTGACAAGCTAATTCTTTCTTTTCAATAAGTAATGCTTGATTTGCTTCATAAACAAACTCTACAACAGAAGAAAGAAACAGTTGCAAAAAAAGAGTAAAATCCTATGATTGGAGGAACACCTCGTCAGCCTCAGTAAGAAGCTGAGATCCCTCATAAAATCCTCCAAACCTAGTTATGAAAACAAAATCGCCACTGATTCTAAAGACAACCACAAAGCATTCTATAGCTATGTCAAGAATCTCAATGGCAACACTCAGATCTGCTCTGAGTTACAGCACAATGGTACTTAATATACAGACCAAACTGATTTTGCCAACATCCCGGCAGATAGGTTCAGTGCTTACTTTACCCATCTCTCACCCCCTAAAGGGCCCATCTCTATACTGGAAGAATGCAAAGTTCCTGTAATCATGACTGCACAGGTAAAAAAACACACTCTCCAAAACCAAGAACACAGCATCCATGGGACCTGACAACATCCTAGGCTGCGTGCTACACAAACTACAGAACAAACTGGCACCCCACCTAAGTACCATGTTCAATCATAGCCTCATCTCAGGCTTTGTGCCCACTGAATGGCACACAGCAACAGTTATCCCACTCCACAAAGGGGGAGCCGCCACAGACCCCAGGAACTACCACCCCATTAGCCTAATGAACCTGGTCTGCAAGGCTATGGAACGTATCATCATGTAACTTATAAACAGTGACATTGGTAATCTCCAAACTCTGGACCCTACCCAGTTTGGGTTTGTAAAAGGCAGCAAGAAAATACAAAAACATGGTAGAGCCAGCAAACAGTGACCAAAATCCATTTATTGAAGGAAGGAGGAAAAAAACATACCGGTTTCGGCCCTTAGGCCTTCCTCAGTGTTTGTAACTGTTACAAAATTCACAACATATATATATATATATATATATATATATATATATATATATATATATAGAGAGAGAGAGAGAGGGGGAGTGTGGTCCACCGCCACCTGCAGTTTAAAAGCAGAACTGCATACATTTAAACATTCATTTTTATTTTTATATTTTATTTTTTTATTTTTTATTTTATTTTATTTTACATTTGTTGACCGGGAGGATCCGACTAGATGCATGTCCATTTTCAGCGGAGGCCCGGGGAGAAAAGCTCCAAACACAGGTAACAAAAAACATTTAAATAACAGTGAAGCAAATTTTACATTCAAAATTAGAGCATGATAAGTTATTCTTTCTAATTTATCTAAGATGTAAGAGGATTAGGATAGTAAGGAGATGTAGGAGATTCATGTGTTATGGCTGTTTGTCCAGCCTAAAGTAGACTATCCCGGGTTTAGGCAATGGGTGATTTATTTGGCATCTAACACAAACAGGGAGAATTTACTACAATACAAGGAGCATAAACAGAAATCTAACTCACAAATTAGATTGGTTACTACATATGGGAGAAATACAGACACTCATCAACTGTGTGTGGAGACATTGGAATATATTGCTAGCAGATAACATATATGTATTCATTCAACCCAGGAGAAAAAAGTGCACCTAATTTAATAATCCATTTATTTTCCATTTTGTTTAATATTGCATGCCAACCAGATTTATTAACTGTATTCCATTGTATAATATCAATCACAGTAAATCTGAACTTTGCATTTGGGTGTTTAATTGTATGTTTGTACAGTGCAAGTTCTAATATCACCAAGATGTTCCGAGATCCTAAATTTGACACAGCGTGAAGTTTGTCCTACATAAAATGCTGAACAACTGCATGATGCCAAATAAATCACCCAGTCTGATTGACAATTTGCAAAGAATCTAACAGAAAAAACTTCACCAGTGTTCCTACTAGTAAATTCCTTTGTTTTGCTCATATTATTGCAATGTGTACAGTGGCCACATGGGAAACAGCCCAATAGAGGGCCCCCCTTGTAAGGTTATTTGTTTATATGAATTCACATTCTTGTTGATATATTTATAGTGGTTGAAATAGGAACCCATGTTCCGACCCCATCTATATGAAAAATGACATCTGTCATCCAATATTGCCCTAAGTTTGTTATCTGCTAGCAATATATTCCAATGTCTCCACACACAGTTGATGAGTGTCTGTATTTCTCCCATATGTAGTAACCAATCTAATTTGTGAGTTAGATTTCTGTTTATGCTCCTTGTATTGTAGTAAATTCTCCCTGTTTGTGTTAGTAGCATACCGTCTTCCTTGAACAATATCACCTTTTTTATATCCCCGGTTTAGGAACCTTGTGGATAAATCTGACTTATAGGTGGTAAATGTGCTTTCCTCTGAACAAATCCTCCTCAGGCGAAGAAATTGTGATTTTGGAATGTTTCTGCAAATATGGGAGGGATGAAAGCTGGAGGCATGGAGCAGGGAGTTGTATTGGGGATATTTACGATAGATTTCTGTTGTTAATGTATAATCTACATTTCTTGTTACTAGGACATCTAGAAAGGTAATCTGATTAGTGTCATAAGTTATCGTGAATTCAATACCCCAATTGTTTTCATTCAAATAAGTCACAAACTCCTTAAGATATACAATGTCAGATCTCCATACCATCCAGCAATCATCCAAGTATCTCCTCCATATATCAATTTCATCAATGTAGATGTTATGGGCTTTGTCATAAATGATTTGGTCTTCAATGTAGGCCATAAAAAGGTCTGCGTATATAGGAGAAAATGAGGCCCCCATGGCCGTGCCTTTGGTCTGTAAGTAACATTCGTTGCCATAGAATATCACATTTTTGGTTAACACATGTTCTGCCATGCATAGCAACAGTGTATTGAAACCTGGGAGGTATAATTCTGACTTTGTTAACCAATATTCCAAAGCATCTAGGCCAGCCCAGTGGGGGATGTTGGTATATAATGCAAAAACATCCAAAGTGCACAAATACCACCCTTCCTCAAGCTGCATATCTGTTATTATCTGGAGGAATTCAGTTGTATCTTGTATTCTTGCTCTAACACATTGGAGCAAGGGCTTCAGATGTAATGTGAGAAATTGAGATAATGGTTCTGTAATAGAACCTCTGCCCAAGACTATCAGTTGACCAGGTGGATGGTTTGGATCCTTATGAATCTTAGGGAGGAAGTAGATGTATTAGTTACAGGGATCTGTAACTATAAGATGATATTGAATATCTTGTGTTATAATGCCTTCCTCCCCAGCTAGTTGTAAGAATTCATCTATTTTCTTTTTGAATCGTAATGTAGGATCAATCACCATATGTGTATAGTGTCTACTGTCTGATAGTTGTCGCATTGCTTCAAAATTATATGCTGACCAATCCTGTACTACAATGGCACCCCCCTTGTCTGCTATTAATATTACTAGTTTCTTGTTGTTAGCCATTTCCACAATAGTGTCCATCTCCTTCCTGGACACATTATTCTGTTTGACGTGCGAATCCTTGAAATTAAAATGTAAATCTGTGAGAGTGGAATTATAGAACATGGATACAATCGGATGCATGGGTGGCATAAATGTTGATTTATGATATCGGAATCTAGCATCCTTATCTAAATTGCCTTCTGTCTGAAAAAATAGTTTGAGGTTAAGTAATCTGCAAAACTCAAAGATATCATTAGCAAATGAATCTTCAGAAATAAAGAAACCAGGAATAAAATTAAGTCCTTTATTAAGAATTTGAATTTGTGTTGTGGACAGTGTTGTAGATGAAATGTTTAACACATTATTTATTTCTGAACAATTAGTTTCAATAGGTCTACCATGCTTTCCACCCCTGTGTTTCCTCCCACCCCGTTTGTACCTTTGGCTAAAGGGTCAAGAGAGTTTCTTTTTTTAGAGGCTGGCGAGTCTGCAGAATGTTGTAAACCGGACTCTAAAGTGGTGGAGGAATCCTCCCCTGATTCAACACAACTTGAATTGTTTGATTTTTTCAAGCTAGATCTTGGTCTCTTCTTTTTATTGACCTTCCTGTGGGAAGGCTGAAACCTAACATGTTTGTTACTTGAAAAGGGGTGCCCCCCTTCATAATCACTTAAGTCACGCTGAAATGTACCCATTTTTTTATCTTTAAGTGTCTGTTCACAGCTGTGAAGGTCCTGTCCCAATTTCTGAAGGTTATTAGAATAGCCCTCCTGACCTTCAAATTTACTGATATCATTACACATATCAGTAATTTCTAATATTTGTTTGTCTATGGTCCTCTCATGATATGCTGCCAAAATTTTAACAAATTCTATTGCTGATTTATGTTGCGCTTCTGCCCATTGTTCTAATAGAATGGAATCAGCTTCGGAGACCAGCGGTTGTATCTTCACCCTTAGTCCCCTAGGTGATATATCTTTGGCCAAGTAGGCTTTAAAAAGTTTAACATGCCACACGTTCGCCCTTAATGCCCTCATACTTTTATTCAGTTTATGAAAGGAAGTTTCACAATTGTTAATTGTTGCAAAGGCTTCCTTATTAATATCTTGCCCCAAATTAGTAAGTTCAAATGCTGCCAGATCATTCCTATCAGCTGAGAGGCCCCTCAGTAATTCTGTAAGATCCATAATAAAATTCTCAATTCTGTTACAACATACAGTAGGTCACAAATAGATGATAGAATCTGGATTATCTAAACAGTGCCAGGTCCCCACCAATAATCTAATGAGAAAAAAGTATCTTTAAGTGTGAGGACTACACAGGGGGTACCTGATAAAACAAACACAGACTGAAGTTTTTAATGTATGAGATGATTGTCTTCCTTATAATATCTGGTCCAATAACTTAAAAATAAGGCTATATATTTTTTTACAAAAATTGCTGTGGACCAAAAAGTATGTTGAATATTAAGATTGCATTATCTGTTAACAATCTGCATTGAATCCTTCAATCTCATTCAACCATGATATATCATATCTGATGTACAACTATAATATAACCACTGTAAGTCAAACATAACAGTTCTGATGTAGCATGAAACTTGCAAGAAAAACAAAACTAGTATAAAGCCCTTAGAACTTGCCTGTATAATGGAAGAGTCCCAAGGCCAAAAGCTATCACATTAAGACTGAGTGGGTGTCATAAAACCAAAAAACATCCTCACCAGTATGTATCGTTTAGGTGCCCACGTTCAAACAGATTGGAACAATTACCATACCTCAGATTTCAAACATTCAAACCATCAAACTCTGATATTACATAAAACCTTCAGAAAAAGGTGAGGAATAAGTGAAAAAAACATCATTCTCACATATATATATATATATATATATATATATATATATATATATATATAATATTTTTACCCAAAACCATATAAATCTGAAGGTCCAAAATTATTTCAGTAAACAAAGCGGGTGTCATCCGCTTACAATATCGAAACCTTCCGTTTGTATGCCAGCATTAATAAAACCTTATAATTCACATAGAACACTGATGAAAAAGTTTTACATTTGTTTAAACTTAATAGTCCAAGATTTTTCATCTGACCAAGTGAATTTTATAAAAAAGCATCCGTTTTGTTAGCCTGACATTCCGTTTATGTCCCTATGTTGAAAAAGTTCCAATAGTTTCCATCAAACGCTGAACTAGTATTGAAAAATTATTTATGAGGCTTATATTGCACCTCAGAAAATCCAAATCCCATCGAGCTACGCGCTCGAGAGACTTGAACCTCAGCACTGAAATAAATAGGACATGCTGGAGAGACAGATTCATAACCCAGAGGCTCCCTTCACTCTGGAATAAAATCCCAGTCCAGGTTAGGCAGAGTCCCTCATTGACTCTCTTCAAGAGGAATCTTGATGAGTGGATGGGAGATCGTAGGTTTACCCCGGGTATCACTTCTGTGTCACTGTTAGACAGAGGCACAGTATACTAACCTCAAAAAAGGGCACAGCAAAATAAATTTAAAATGGGTGGCGAAAGCCAAACACATTCTGGCTAGGCTTATAAATGCCCTAGGGCAGATAGCCTAGTATGAACCTATGAACCTATATGACCATAAAAGTATACAATTGTTCCAGCAAAAATAAAGCGAGCATATATAATCAAAGAAAAACATCCGCTTTCAGTAACAAGATCTTCCCATCGGTGTGTTCATGTTAGATAGTCCCAAACACTCACACTGTTGTAAAACACTGGAAAATTGTGTTTATAGGACTAGTTTGCCACAAGATAAACACCATCAAACCCGTTTGCATAAATGAACATTTATCAAATGCCAAGTCTTAGAAATGCAATGAAGAGGCCCAAGCCTTAATGGAAAACTGTACCTGTAGCAATGTCAATATTTTAGATGCGCTCGTGCGTGTATAGTATCCCAATCGTAGTAGACTTCCCTGGGCAAAAAATAAAAATTTATGTCCTGCAAGGTGACACAGCTGAACCAAAATCCATCCTTCCTTGGATCAATAATCCATGAAAATAACAGAATTCCACCGACCAACAGCAAAGGAGTAAATCCAAGATAAGTGCAATCAGACCTCTGCACGTACGGCTACTGCACGGCTCAAAGGCATCAAGAAATTACAAAAACATGGTAGAGCCAGCAAACAGTGGACCAAAATCCGTTTATTGAAGGAAGGAGGAAAAAAACATACCAGTTTCGGCCCTTAGGCCTTCCTCAGTGTTTGTAACTGTTACAAAATTCACAACACACATACATATATATATATATATATATATATATATATATATATATATATATATATATATATATATATATATATATATATATATATATATATATAAAGAGTGGGCCAGCACCACTTGCAGTCCAACATATCAACAAGAATGTGAATTCAACTAAACAAATAACCTTACAAGGGGGCCCTCTATTGGGCTGTTTCCCATGTGACCACTGTACACATTGCAATAATATGAGCAAAACAAAGGAATTTACTAGTAGGAACACTGGTGAAGTTTTTTCTATTAGATTATTTGCAAATTGCCAATCAGACTGGATGATTTATTTGGCATCATGCAATTGTTCAGCATTTTATGTAGGACAAACTTCACGCTGTGTCAAATTTAGGATCTCGGAACATCTTAGTGATATTGGGACTTGTAAACCTACGAATGCACTGTACAAACATACAATTAAACACTCAAATGCCATGTTCAGATTTACTGTGATTGATATTATACAATGGAATACAGTTAATAAATCTGGTTGGCATGCAATATTAAACAAAATGGAAAAGAAATGGATTATTAAATTAAGTGCACTTTTTTCCCCTGGGTTGAATGAATACATATAAAAATAGAAATTAATGTTTAAATGTATGCAATTCTGCTTTTGGACTGCAGGTGGTGCTGGACCACTCTCTCTCTCTCTCTCTCTCTAGATATATATTTTTATATATATATATATATATATATATATATATATATATATATATATATATATATGTATATGCTGTGAATTTTGTAACAGTTACAAACACTGAGGAAGGCCTAAGGGCCGAAACCGATATGTTTTTTTTTTTCCTCCTTCCTTCAATAAACAGATTTTGGTCCACTGTTTGCTGGCTCTACCATGTTTTTGTAATTTCTTGATGCCTTTGAGCCATGCAGTAGCCGTACATGCAGAGGTCTGATTGCACTTATTTTGTAAAAGGCAGATCATGTCTCCTAAACCTGATAGACTTCTTTGAAGCGGTCACCAAAGCCGTAGATGAGGGTAAGGTGGTTCACACAGCCTATCTAGATCTCGCCAAGGCTTTCACCACCATCCCCCACTCTGGAATTATAGATAAACTCACTAAACTAGGTATAAATCCCTATGTCACAAGATGGGTTGCCAACTGGCTCACTGACAGAACCCACACTGTGAAAGTAGCAGACTCCAAATCTAACTTCAGACCAGTGACAAGTGGAGTACCACATTGTTCAGTCTTGGGTCCTCTCCTGTCTGGTATCTACTTCTCTGAAGTACAGGCTAACACAGAAGGTCTTTGGCTAACAAAGTTCGCAGATGACTGCAAACTAGGAGCCATAATCAAAACTCCTAACGATGTGGACATCTACAAAAGAGCCTCACTGAGACAGATGCCTGGTGTCAAAGCCATGGCCTCAAGCTCAGTGCCAAAAAGTGCATTGCCATCCCTTTTGGTAAAAACTCTGTATCCATGAACTACCACATAGGCGGTAGCTTACTTAACACCAAAAGTTTGATAAGAGACCTTGGGACACAGGTGGACAGTAGTCTCTGCTTTGATAATCACATCGCTACAGTAGTTAGGAAATCCTTCTATGTGGCACACCTCATCACAAAAGGTTTCTCATCCAGGAAAAAAGAGGTCATTGTTCCCCTCTACTCATCACTCATTAGACCCATTATAGAGTACAATGCCCCTTTTGGTATGTACCTCACAAGACATCTACAACAACTGGAAAGGCTGCAGAAATACCTCACAAAGAGGATTACTGGCCTCAAACAGATGTCTTATGCTGACAGTCTCAAAAAACTCCAGCTTTACTCCGTCGCCTACTCAGAGGCGTTTTCTGCCTAACATACAAAGCTATGTCAAACCCAAAGCTGTTGGACATGCTCCACTTAAAGAAATACAAGCTCTAGGGACCTAAACCTTGTCACCACAATAAACAGAACATGCTGGAGGGATAGATTCCTGTCCCAGAAACATCTCATACTCTGGAAAAAGCTACCTATCTATTTCAAACAATGTTCCTCATTAGCACTCTTCAAGAAAAATTTTGATGACTGGATGGGAGATAGGAAATTCACCCCGGGGATCACTTCTGTGGCTCTGCTCAACAGGGGCACAGGAAAATAATTTTCTTGGGTGGCGAAAGCCAGGGTACTGTTTGGCTAGGCTTATATAGGCCCTAGGGCCAATAGCCTAGTACCTGCCTATGAACCTATGAACCTATATACGTATATATATATATATATATATATATATATATGTATATATATATATATATATATATATATATATATATATATATATATATATATATATATATATATATATATATATATATATATATATATATAGACACACACACACACACACACACACACACACACACACACACACACACACACACACACGCACACACACACATATATATATATATATATATATATATATATATATATATATATGAAAATCTAAACACAGTATGCAAGAGTCAGTGCATGGAGAAAAATACACAAACGCACAAAGAGTCAATTTATGAATGCAGGAATTCATTTTAAGGAAATCATGATTAACGGTAGATTTTTACTTACTGGCATTTTCACACAGACATGCAGAGACCATGCAAATTCCTTGTTGACAGTGACTTCCCGTTAGGCTTGAACCCTAGACCCTGAAACTGAAAGCTAGAGCTCTTAACCACTCTACCTCCATACTATGTACTAGTGGCAAACAAGTCAACTTAATAATTAAGTCAATTCACGCTGAGTGACATTAGTGTGTTGCAGCCGTGAGTACCTGCCTTAGAATCAGTAGCAAGAGAGATAGCACACTGTAGGTTCTTATTAGCTTGTCTAGGACATGTGCAAGGAGGTTAGCTGCTCTAAGTATTTCGTGCAGCAGCTTTGTCAGCAGAATGGCTTGCACTATTTTCATTGTTTCCAGTTAATTTCCAGTCAGTATGCACTCCTAGGTACTTTCATAAATAGATAACTTCAACTCTCTTAGAGGGCTAAATGCATTTGTAAAAGAGCTTGTCTATTTTTGGTACACTTTGTTTAAGCAATATCATTTTTTTCAAATGTAGATGTCAACTGCTGTCCATTAGCCATTTAGTGATTATGCTGAAACATTTTTGAATGGAATGAGAGAATAAGTGGGAATTTTCGGGTCTATATTATATTTTCGATAGTTTCAAACATCGAACACCATATGGTCGACACCATATGAGCGATGTGTGAAATTTCAAAAATATAATAAAAAAATAAAAATAAAAACTATACTTACCTAAATGGTGTAGGCAGGGGGGCTTGCCCCCCCACACCCCCCGCTACTTAAATATTCCTACTACAAGATAGCACTGCATTGAAGTAAAGGGAAAATATTCCCTATGGCGATTTCCGTGTTACACACGCGACATTTCAACGTTTCGACCAATCGGGTTCGCTCAATATGCGTTCGCCGTTTACAATTTTCGATCACGCGATAGGAACCTGAATTTTCCATCAGCTCTGTGGTATACAGAGAAAAACTCTCCTATGATCCAGGTGACCAGAGCTCAATTAGTGGCCCTCAGCAATGGAGAAGCTGATGATGGAAGCAAGATGAATAAAGACATTGTGCCCACTCTCCCATCTCTGTGGGGGAGGGGATGGGGAGTGAATGGCAGAGGAAAGTTGTTGTTGGTGGTACCAGAGATCACAGGAGAGTACATGCCAGGCCAAAGAGGGCTGGGCTGCTGAGGAGACAATGTGCTACTGCAGAGATGGACACTGGTCTTGTAGTGTTGCACTGCACGCTCCTTGAGGATACGGCTCCCAGACTGGCACATTGTCATGGTGTTTGGAATGTTTGCCTCACTGGCTCGAGCTGGTAAAGACTGACATGAATGCTGAGTTATTTTGAGTTATTTCTTGAATAAATATGATTGATATGTATTGCTGTGGAGCAATTTTTTTTCTGTAGTTCTACATCTGTCTTGCAGAATTTTACACTTGCTGACATTGTAATAATCAGGCAGGTGAAACAGCAAAGAGGTGCTATAGAGTGCCATGGTATCTTGGAAGCAGCAAAGTGCATATATATATATATATATATATATATATATATATATATATATATATATATATATATGTATGATTTACAATAGTATTCCAGAGCCAAAAATGTCTTTCAAAAATACATACAATATTCCAGATTCAAAAAACGTCCTTTAAAACACATACAACACTGTGTTTTTCTATATTTAGGAGTATTAAACTTAGAGCTAAATCAATACTATATTTTTTTTTCCATAAGAAAATTCCTTGTACACTTTTGCCTTGGCTTCTGCAAACATATCAGAGGACAATTCCATCCATCTTACACCACCCTTTCTTCAGATACCTGAAATTGGTATATGCACTATTTTACTTGCTCTGTCCTGGAAGAACTTCATAATAACTCATAGTCATCCAGGCCTCATCTCTGTGAACTGTCTCATCAGCTTCATTTTTTCTATCCACCTGCTTCTGTTCTTGCAGTCAAATGCCTTATTTCCACCCAAGTAAATAATTTCAAAGTAAATGGATACCGTCTTTGCTCATCTACATCCCTTTGTATTACTTTGATTGTTACTGTTATTTCTACATCTGGATCACTGATTATGCTGCACTGCAACATAGCTGGAGAACTAGGTTTCCTTTGATGCAAGCTTAACTTTTTATAGATAATCTGTTGGAATGCAAAACTTGCTGTTGCAGGGAATTCTCACCTTACAATAAAACTAGACAACGAATTAGCAACAGACCTTACAAATATGTATAGCAGTGGGGTAATTTGCTGCTAAAGATTCCTTTATCTCCTTCCTTATTGGGGATTCATGTCTGATTGTAGGCAAAGAGAAAAGAAAAGGGAAATCTTAAGTGAAAGACCCACTCTAGCAGAGTTTTTAATCAAATATAGAACAGAAGCTGCTGTTAAAAAGGGTAGAGTTAATAGGATATATAAAATACTGCACAATAACTGTAGGAATCAATCAGAGGAGGTTAGAAAAGATTGAGAAGAGAAAATGGATAAGCAATTCACAAAGAAACAATTGAAGGGCGTATGTATGACTCCAAATATGCAGCAAAGTCTAGAAGATTTAGAATTGTTGTTTGGTGTTTGAATAGATATTTTTATACCCCAAGCAGACTCCAAAGAACTTTTCCATAGGTAGATGAAGAAATAATGGGTGAGCAAGTGGGTGTAACTAAGGAAATTAATTTTCTGAGCTAGGATGCAGAATCTGAATTGCCTAAACATACTAAGGCCTTGTTAAGTTTAATTCTGGTGGCTGTCAGTAAAGCAATTACAAGAACATGGAAATCAAAGTATAAACCATCTGTATTTCAAGTAGTGAATATTGTAACAGAGATTAAAGAACTGGAAGTGGGATCTTTAGAAAAGGGTAAGAGCAAATTGCATAGAAAAAAATTGGGGGGACAATGCATGAGGATTGATGTTTTGGAGGAGGAGTGAGGTTTATGGGAAGACAGAAACTGATCAATTTATATAACGTGGAATCGATGATAAATATACAAAATAATATATGCAATGTATAATGTTTGCAACTGGGAATATGCTAATATGGTTTGTTTCTTTAATATAAATGTGTGTTTGCATGTGTCTTAAGTGATAATTCAAGAAAGCTGTTAAAGAAAGAAAGAGATTCTTTTATATGTATCTTCTTTCAAAGCTTCTCACAGACAGAAATGTTTCACTACTCCTAATTATGAAAATAAACTTTTACCTTGATTCCTGTAGGAACACTTCCAGTAAAGGAGATCTTTGCTATATCAGGATTTTTACACAAGAACTCGCCAGTTGTTGCACCACCCTGCACAACATTGAAGAGCCCCTTTGGAGCCCCAGCTTGGGTGAAGATCTCTGCCAGTAGGACTGCTGATACTGGCGTAAAGGGAGAAGGCTTGAATACCATAGCATTACCTGTTGATAAGGCAGAAATATATGTCAAAAGCATAATTTAATTCATATTTCTGTTATACTTTGCAATATAGTGAATGGCATTTAAAATGCTCAGATGACTTTCATCTGAACTTGACTGTGCATATTCTACAAGTCAGGTTACCATAACCATCAAATTAAACTTTTGGTTTCTAAAGACAACTTCAGCCAGATAGAACTGTTTAACTGTATTAATTGTTCCATTAATTACATTACTTTCTATGAAGTAAAGCAGCCAGTGCCTTAGAATGACTAGAAATGGGGCAGTATTTATCTCACTGCATTGTACAGTAATTTGGGTGACCACTGCAAAGTAATACAAATGTAAGGGATATGACAATGTTAGCTAGATGGTCTGTAAATGCCCTGTATCCATGCAAGCTTTTGGCCTTTTCTGCTTTCTGAGTAGGGGTGGGATGTTATAAGGACTACTTTAATGTTAACATGAATATGCATTTGAAGCTTAAATTTTGCTCCCAACTATCACTGTACCACACATCAATATATCCAATACAATTTTATATAATGAGGCTTGATTTATTCTTGTAATAATAAAATAAATGAAAATCATTACCATTCTCTGATATCTGTTTTATCATATTCACTGCCATGCAGTCACAGTCTGTCTTGATACTCTATCATTTTAAGGAAGAGAAAACAATCTGGAAAGGGTTCTAAACTATTGCAAGACACATTCTCACACACACACGCATGCACACACATACCTAGAGAAAAATTAAAGAACCACAAATTCAACTAACAGTGTTATCTTTGATTCATAGAGGTATACCAATGCAGAGCACAGAACCCTAGCCCAGTTTTGGAATTACTCCAGGACACTGTCTGGTTAAGTGACCAGCACAGAATCACAAAGCAGACAAACAAAGGTGGAGGGAATCAAACCCTAGACTACAAGAAGCAGACTGCTAACAGCTCATTCTCTGTATTCACTGTCAACATCTTGTGAAACTGCAGTCAAATGCATGGAGGCCATGCAGGATCGTTGGAGAAGGCATAACAGCCACAACATGAACTAGAGAACTAGGAACTGTGAGGCAGTAACACTAAATGCTGCAATGGAGAACCAGGAACTGTGAGACAGTAATGCTGAATGCTGCACTAGAGAACCAGGAACCGTGGGACGGTAATGCTAAATGCTGGAGTACAGATCCAGATACTGTGAGACAGTAATGCTGACCACTGCATCACAGAACCAGGACGTATGAGACATTAATGCTAAACACTGCACCAGGGAACCTGGAAGTGTGAGACAGAAATGCTAAATGCTCCACCAGAGAACCAGGAATTGTGAGACAGTAACTGTAAATGCTGCACTAGAGAACCACAAACTGTTAGACAGCAACTGTAAATGTTGCACCAGAGAACAAGGCATTGTGGGAAGGTAATGTTAAATGCTGCAGCAGAGAACCAGGAACTGTAAGACAGTAATGCTAAACACTGCATCAGAGAACCACAAAGTATGAGATGTCAATGCTAAATGCTGCATCAGAGAACCAGGAGATGAGACAGTAATGCTACATGCTGCACCACAGAACCAGGAAGTGTGATGCAGTAATAATAAATGCTGCACCAGAGAACCAGGAATTGTGAAACAGTAATGCTAAATGCTGCAAAAGGGAACCAAGAGGTGTGAGACAGCAATGCTAAATGCTGCACCAGAGAACCAGAAAGCATGACACGGCAATGCTAAATGCTGTAGCAGAGAACCAGAAAGCATGAGACAGCAATGCTAATCACTGCACCAGAGAACCAGCAGGAAGTGTAAGACAGCAATGCTATATGCTGCACAAGAGAACCAGGAAGTGTGAGACAGCAATACTAAATGCTGCACCAGACAACCAAGAAATGTGAGACAGGAATGCTAAACACTGCAACAGAGAACCAGGAAGTATGAGAGACTAATGCTAAATGTTGCACCAGAGAACCAGAAAGTATGAGAAAACAATGACAAATGCTGCACCAGAGAACCAGGAAGTGTAAGAAAGCAATGCTAAACGCTGCACCAGAGAACAAGGAAGTGTGAAACAGTTAATGCTAAATGCTGCAGCACAGAACAAGGAAGTGTGAGACAGTAATGCTAAACACTGCACTGGAGAGGCAGGCTGCACTAGAGAGCCAGGAATTGTGAGACAGTGATAGTAAATGCTGCACTGGAAAACCAGGAAATGTGAGACAGTAATGCACCACCAATCTCCCAAAACCAAAATATAAGCATTAAAACTCATTAAAGTGTTCTAAAAGCAGATAAGAAATAATACATAATTATTAAATAAGACTTAATGAACAATTCTAGGTTCATTGGAGGTTACTAGCTAAGCGGCCCTAGAGCCTTTACAAACTCAGCCATGTAAATCTCAAGTATCCGTATTTGTTCTTTTTGGGTAGTTCACAGAACAAATTTATGAACACAGTGGGTCTGTGATCAACACAGGCTATCCCTAACATAACAAATTACAAAGTCAAACTTAGACTGGGGTTTGCATATTAAATGAAGTTGAGATACTGTGCAATGATGTTAAAGTGTACTGTGATCAGATGATAGAATATAATAAAAAGAACTACATTAGAAAAACTAGAAATATATAAATATATGTGC
>NC_056744.1:545037830-545047830 GCF_019279795.1 Protopterus annectens
TTTCAAACCACATGATAGTTCCAGAGCAAACCGACACTTTGTACATCGGTGTCCAGTGCCTAAAACTGAAGGCAATCTTCTCTGACAAAAACATCACAAAAATCAGAATGTGAAATGTGCGGACATTGTATCAAAGTGGATGACTGTCAATTGCAACAAGAATTTGATAATTCATGACTGGACATTCTGGGTGTCAGTGAACCCAGATGGATGGGGAATGAATGAATCACAAGCAATGGTAAGACCATCTTGTATACAGGACATGATGAAAGGGACAAACGGGGTGTCGGCCTGATCTTGGGTGAATGTGCAAACAGAGCACTAGTCGGTTTGAAACCTGTCAACGATCAGATTATCACAGTCTGCTTTGCCTATGGACATGCCAAAGCAACCACTGTACAAGTATATGCACTGATGGATGAAGAACACACAGGACGTAGCAAAGGATGACATCTACGAGCAGGTCCAAGATGTCTTTGATGGCATCCCAAACCATAACCGGAAGATCTTGATTGGAGACTTCAACACACAATTGGGAGGAGATCATCATGGATCTGAAGGAGTGATCAGAGCTCACGCTTTATCTGAACACCTCAATGACAATGACAAATGGCTGGTATCTTTTTGTGAACATAATGGGCTATGTGTTAGTAACACAGACTTTTAACTCCAGTGGATCCACAAGAACACTTAGCGGTCACCAGATGGGTAAAGCTTCAATGAGATTGGCTACCTCCAAATCAGCCAGAAGTGGAGGTCATCCTTGCATGACGCAAGGGTTTTCAGGATAGCAGATGTTGGCTCGGACCATTACCTAGTCAAGGCAAAGATTAAACTCAAACATCAAAATCAAAGACAGTGCACACTAAAGTGACTGTTCGCAACAGAGAAGCTTAAAGACCCTGCCACCATCAATGCCTACACACTGGAACTGCGCAACTGCTTCAACCTCCTTAGAGAGGTGACAGACATCGAAGACCACTGGGCCAAGCTCAAAGATACCATCAGAGAGTGCAAAGATACCATCAGAGAGTGCATCCAAGATACCACTGGAAGGTGCCAAGAAAGGCAGAAGGAGAAGTGGATCCAAGACCACACATGGAAACTGATCGACGAGAGAAATATTGCAAAAATGAAATGTGACCAGGCTACAAACATGAACGCTCGAGAAGAGGAAAGCCGAAAATATGCAGAGCTGGATCTACTCATGAAGAAGAGCTGTCCGAAAGATAAGAAGGAATTGCTGGAACAAAATGGAAATGCACAAGAGGTGGCCAAATGACAACAAAACCCTTTCCCGCATCATCAAGAAGATGACTGGAGTAAAAAGCAATTCCAACATCCAGATCAAATATAAAAGTGGAAAGCTTCTGACCGCCAAAGAAGGGCATAATAAAAGTGGATTGAACACGTCTGGAAACCCTAAATTGACCAGACCTGACCACCACCTATGACTTTGATGCTGATGAGGCTTAGGAGGAGCTACAAGTGAACACTGGTGCGATCATCGGTGAGGAAGTAAACACTGTGATTAGAAGCCTCAAGTATAAGAAGGCAGCCGGCTTGGAAGAAATACATGCAGAGTTTATGAAACATGATGGTCAGGCCGTGGCAGAAGAGTTTGCTACGCTATTCAATGAGTGATGGCAAACTGGAGCAGTCCCAGAAGAATGGAGGAGAGGTGCCATAGTCAAGATTCCGAAGAAAGGCAATTAATTTGAATGCACTAACTGGTGAGGCATCAACCTGCTCTCAGTACCTGGGAAAGCGTTCTCTGTGGTCCTACTCCGGCAACTGCAGAATGCTACACACCAACACCTGAGGGAAGAACAAGCCAGCTTCGATGACAAAAGATTATGCAGCGAACAAATCTTTACCCTTCAGAGCATCATAGAACAATGTGTCGCGTTCCAAAAATCACTGGCCATCAGCTTTGTCGATTTTGAGAAAGCTTTTGATAGCATCCATCAAGAGTCCCTCTGGCAGATCCTGCATAACTTTAGTGTACTAACAGCCTTCATTACCACCTTCAAAGATGTGTACTGGTGATCAAGCTGCTGCGTCAAAACTGAAAACGCCAGATGTACTTCTTAGAGATCACAACTGAAAACTGTAATAAACAAGCTGGACAAAGAGATTAAGCATAGTGTTAGACAAGATCAAAACAAATTTGAAGAAAATTTATATAAAGATATTGAGCATAAAAGGAAACCTTTTTATAGATTCATAAGATGTGGAAGGAGTAAAGATACACAAATTGATAAACTGCGTGCAGATTCTAAAATTTATTCTCAGACACAACAGATTATAGATATATTTACAAAATCTTATGCAAAACAGTTTGGCTCCACCAAAGGGGTGGTAAATTGTCCTAGTGACATCCACGTAACCCCAGATACTGGAATCAAAGTAGATTATATTAAAAAAGAACTGTGCAAACTGGATCCAAACAAAGCACAGGGAGGAGACGGAATAAGTAACAATGACTTGAGAACACTTCAGCAAGAACTTGCAGTACCTTTATATCTATTATTCACTAGGTTATATAAATAGGTTATATAAGTATGGGGAGAGTCCTCAAGATTGGAGACATGCACTTATTAAACCTGTCTTTAAGGGAAAGGGGAGTAGGACAAACCCAGAATTATATAGACCCTTAAGTCTACTTTCATGTTGTGGAAAAATAATGGAGAAGGCAATACTGGATAAGTTATTGTCAGAACTGGATAGGTTGGGACTTGAAACCACATATCAGCATGCATATGTTGAAAATAGATCTATTACCACCAGTAACATGATGTTCTAAAACAATATAATAACAGCTATAAATGAAAAATTGTGCTGTGATGTGATTTATATAGATTTAACTTCGGCATTTGACAGGGTCATAAACAAAACACTGATCAATAAATTAGTACAACTAGGTATTGATGTACTGTTGATAAGATGGATAGCTGCATGGCTTACAAATACATGGCAAGTATCACACACCAACTGGACAGGTGAAATCCTTGGTTACAGTCAAGGTGTCCCATGGGGCTCTGTACTAGGCCCTTACTTGTTTAGATTGTATCTTTCAGACCTTACTTTTTCATCTGAGGTGTTCTGCAGTCTATATGCTGATAAACTGATTACAAGTGTTACAGATAAGGCATGTCTGCAAAATAATTTGACTAAATTGACCATTTGGTCACAGGAGAATAATATGTTGATAAATACATCAAAAACTAAGCATATGAGATTTGAGAGACATAAACTGAGAGGTGAATATTTAATACAGCACACAGTGATTGAAACTTTGGACTCATTTAAGGACCTGGGTATATGGGTAGATTCAGCTATGGGTTTTTCTAATCATATCAACCAACTGGCTAATGATGGTTATAGAACTATAGGTTGAATAAAAATATTTATAAAGTCTAGGAAATCAAACAGAATGAAGTCTTGTTTGTTAGTTACATTAGACCTAAACTTGAGTATGGAATAACAGTATGGAAACCCTACAGTAAAACAAGCATGAGTAAACTGGAAAGAGTACAATGGAAATATACCAAGGGCATCCATGGATGTGAACATCTACGTTATTATGAAAGACTAAAATATCTGAACTTGTACAGTGTCTCTACTTAAGAGGAGATCTTATTCATGTATATAGGGCATTTAGGGACAACTACCTCTGGGAATGTTTGGGGTTATCAAAAAGTACTAGTGAATCATCAGATAACCTATGTAGAAGATTCTATAGGAATGAGAAGTGTACTAATTGGTTCTCTGACAGAGTAGCTGATGCTTGAAACAAACTACCAAATTACATTAAAGCAAGTACTAGTTTAGATATTTTTAAGAACAGCCTGGACATTTATTATGGGAACAAGTGTTTTGGTATATTGGCAAGCTAGAAGGGCATTAATACCCGTGCTTGAAACATTTGTATGTATGTATGTATGTATGTATGTATGTATGTACAACTGGGTCAGACAAGGCTTTATCCTGTCCCCACTCCTCTTACTTGTTGCTCTGGACTATTTTATGTGATGAGAAGGGACACGCATAAGAGCCGGTATCCACTGGATTGATCAAGACTGACTTGGCAACCTGGATTTCGCTGATGACATTGCCTTGATTGAAGAGGATGAGATGAAGTTGCAGGATGCGACAACTGACCTTGACTGAGAAGCAGCCAAGATCAGCCTTAACATCAGTGCCAATACGTCAAAGATCATGAGCATACATGCCGTGGCCCAAATGAAGGGAGTGATGATCAGACCGAAGTGGATAGAGGAAGTGGAGAGATTCACCTATTTGGGTATTGTGATTATCAAAGATGGAGATGTAGAAGCAGATGTCAAGTGCTGCAGTGGGAAGGCAATAGCAGTCTTCCAGGGGATGAACAAGATCTAGTCCTCATCATCCACCTCCCTGAAGATCAAGCTCCACCCGCTTACCTCTGTCGTGATCCCTACAGCCATTTTTGCAGTGAAACCTGGAAGGCATCAGCAAGTATCAACAAGAAGCTTGACGTCTTTCAGTAGAGCTGCCTATGCCAAATTCTCAAGCTCCAATACTACTATCATATCACCAGTGAAGAGTTTCTACAAAGATGTGGCTCATGCAAACTCCATACCATTGTTGCAAACAGACAACTTCGCCTGGCTGCCCACGTCCTTTGAATGACAAACCATCAGATCCCAAAGATGGCAATGACACAGGTACCTCATGACACCAAATGACCAAGGGGATGCCCATGGAACACCTGGAGAAGAACATTCATACAAGACCTGAAGGTGATGAACATCAGTTGGGACGAAGCCAATAACTTTGCCAAAGACTGGAAATGTTGGAGAACGCTTGTTGCCTGATACGCTATGCAGCATAGGAGGATTTAAGTTTAACTAAGTAAGTTTAGTTCTCCCATAAGACCACTGAAACATGGTGCAGATGTACTGTGGCTAATGACATGAGAACAACCATACATGACTTATAGGCAGACACCAACAAATACAGATCAGCAGCACTGCTACTCCTGAGAAACTGGTCAAGTAAAGGAGTCAGATTTTCAACTCTTATGTTTCTCAGATTCCTACACTTGACCAGATCATAACAGTAAGATTAAATAGGGGGAATCTCCAAAACAAAGTGAACTATGAGGTGATTTGACTCATAAACTAATTTCACTATCAAGTTTGAGATAACCACACCCAAATCAAATATCAGCTCAAGTGAATATTGTGTACTGGTTGTATTCATGTAACAAACCCAAGAGCCCTCAATAATTTAGAGGAAGTCTCTTTCTACAGCCATTGATTCAACCTCAACCCAAAGACTGAAACAACCAAAAGTACGCCAGATCTCACAATCCTGAACAAGAAAATCAGTGAAGTTCTTCAAAAATGCTACCATATCACAAGGCAGATGTTAAAGAGGGGAAATCTACAGTTTTTCCCTAAGAATCTATTAGCAAATTAGGGCATACCTTTGCTTGGAACCCCCTTCCAGAGTGGATTTAAAATAAACAGTACGTTAGATCTACCACCTCTGCGAAATTTACAACAGGAAGACCTGGTATAATAGCTGCTTTTAAATGGGGGCCAAACCTGAAATCCAGCAAGGTCTCCATTATGAAGGCAACAGTCACTTCCCACAGCAAACTGGTTGTTATTGTATGGGTAGGCCTAGACTTGTATTTGTATAACATGTTGTATAAGGTGCCGTCTGGAGGCAAGTCCCACCAGCAGCACATATTCATATATGTGTGTGTGTGTGTGTGTGTGTGTGTGTGTGTGTGTGTGTGTGTGCGCGCGCGCATGCTTGTATATTGAACTAATCAGGTAGTATCATGGGTCAGCTTAAAGACACCAAATAGTGGAATGTGTGCTTGTTTGATAGAAAGACAGACAGCCAAAATGTATATCCATATGTAGAGGGCTATCTACTCTGTACTGCTATAGTAATAATGCCCTGGTTTACAGGTCTTAAATGAATTTAACTGGATAAAATATGCAAATGCATTATCTGCTGTCTGTGTGCTATTACAGTGGGATATGCACATACACAGTAAATTAATGGTGAAAGTTCTATTGATACATGCATGCTGATATATGTGTGTGGGTGTGAATTTTACATGCTGAACATACTACATTTTATAGATGTGTCTGAGCTTAACATGTTTTAAATACTATATAGTGTATGAAACATAGGGAGTATCTGTTATGTTTTATAATCCTGAGTGTTATAGTACATTTGTTAACTCATTCAAATGCATGTAAAGTATAGCTTTTCTCCCCAGGCCTCTGCTTGAAAACGGGATGGGATTTGCCGAGTCAGACTTTCATGGTAAACAAAGGCTAATAAATAATCTGGTTATATCACTGACAATGTCCAGTTATACCTCATAGCAGAATATTTGTATGTGTGTCTGTGTATGTATATGTGTACATTTGTGTTTGTCAGTGTGTGAATGTGCTCAGGTAATATCACTGATAACTGCCTAAGAGGACAACACAGTGGAATGAGGTGGGACCCTGTGACAACACTTCACTAATTGGATGGTGTATGTGATCCTGGCTTAATATTCCATTCTGTAACATATAATACAGCTGACATAGGAGGTTTCTGTCAGTGGTGCACTAGACACATGACATAAAGCAACCGTATTACTAATGTTGCACATAAGAGCCAGTGGAACATCTGCCTTGTGATGAAGCTCCATGGAATAGTGGATGCATTTGTTTCAGTGCAGCCACCTAGTATAATCAGTCAACCCCAATACACAACACCACTGGAGAAGAAGGACATGGCTGCACTGCAAACCTAAGAAGGTATTAATCACATGGCTTAACGGCACAATAGAATGGACTGATGGGCTGCCCATATCATAGTAATCAGGTAATACTTGTGCCCTGTCTAAGCAGTGACTGGGGTATGGAGAAAGACCACATTAGGTGTAATCATTGTGCAATAATATTGGATTATAAGTACCCCTCCTCCCCCAATAAATGCTCATCATATCCTGATCAGTTTTCCATATACTGGGTAAGCACCAAGTGCATGACCATGACTGGCATCACACTGTAGGATTATGAAGGTTTTTGTTAATTATGTCCTAGCTTTATACATTGTTACCCTCACATACAATGATGCCAGAATAGCAATGTCTGTTTCCATATGAATCACCAGTTAAAGACATTTACCACTATCTCCTGCTAGTCTTGCTTCCTTAACTTACTGTAAACTACTTCCCATCTCCATCAGGTGCTCAGCAGTACAAAATCTGTAAGTCTCTTAAGAGATGTCAGCTATCCTATGCATAAAGGCACACAGACACACACATACATACATGCACACCCCTCTAGCAGAAAGGTCACTACATGAATGTTTGTCACTGCTAGCTGACATTAGTGATCCTGTCTGGAGGCACTGCATAATAATATAACATAGTTAAATAGCTGCCTATTGAAATGTCAGCACTCAAAATGCCGACAGCTGACACGCCCAAACAAAAAAAGACTGAAACTGCATGAGAAGAAATCTTGAATATAACTCTTCTCCTTTAAACTTATTTTTGCTGGGAGACAAACCCTCCTACATCCCCCAATGTGGGTGTGGGGCAAACCTTCCACACCCCCTGAATTCAAGTATATATATATATATATATATATATATATATATATATATATATATATATATCGACTTTTGAGATCACCATATTTCAGCCATTCAGTCTCTGTGTTTCAGGATTCATTCTAGTGGGTCCCAACATTTCAAATGGTTACCCAGGTGAACACAGGGTGCAGAAGTAATGTTATGCTGATTCAGTCACAACACTGATGAATGCACTAATCAGGTGATGCTAAAAACCCTAAGGAACAGTGAACACATCAGATTATAGTTACTGTTTGAATGATTTATTTTTTTTTGTAAGATACATAATGAAAATGAATCTACAAAGTACTGCACTGGCTGTGTTTAACAGTTTTTAAAAAGCTTTGTCTGAAGCCAGTGACTCTCCCTAATGACTCAGGACAACTGAATGAGGCGAGTAGCTGTATTGGTTATATCCTGACTAATGACAAAATACAGTGGAAAATGGCTGGTTGCCCTGAATATTGTGCCGTAGTTACAAGATCAGTGCACTGGGAAGGTAGTGACAAGTGATGGATGATGTCTTGCCTTTTGTCTAATTTTACGCAGACCAAAATTCATGTAGCTCACACATGTTTTATTTTGCACCTCTTCTTTGTATCCTCTTCTGCTGTAACCACAACCAAATATTAAAGCTTTTGTTCTAGAAAGTCCTAGATACACACTTCTGTACTGTTTACTTTATAACCTGTCTCGCCTCTTCTGTGTAAAATCAAGGGGCTGCAAAAGTACAACTCATGTCATCACTGGTGATGTCTTCGTTTCTCTGTGCAGCTCTTAATCTTTTCTTACGTTGCTGTTTTGTTCTCTACTTCTGTTTGTATTTTGCATCTCTAAAGAAGTTTACAGTAACTTTGCTGTTCCTCCTTTTCTCTTATTTTTCATTTCTTCACTCTTAACCTCCACTCTTACCCTCCTAACTTTTTTGTGGTATCTTCATACAGTATATCCCATCATAACAAATACTAGTGCCCAAATACATTTTTAATTTCGTCTCAGTGGTATATGTTTTTTCCTTTTTCTTCTTTTTCCCTATGCAAGGAATGATTTCAGTTTAATTTATGAATGAAATTTCGGTTTAATTTATCAGCACCCATTCCATACCTTTGCCCAAAGGCTTTTTTTAGCAAGTTGGCAATTCTGTAATTGAGTATCAATAAATTATACTTAATAACACCAATCAGTTTGTGTATAAGTTAATGTACTATTCACTAAGCTCAGTATCATTTGGAAATGTCACACCGTACTTGCTTCATTTAGAAAGTTAAGGCTCATAGTTTATACTTGAAATTTGTCTGCAGCAGGCAGATGCAAAAAAGGAACATTCAAAAAGATTTTAAAATGTGCAGCATACTTGTTTTGTCCACAGCTGATGCTGGCTCTGAGACAGAAACAGGATATGCTGCATTAGCAGCAACATAAAGAATGACCACGGCTCAAAAATGTTTGCTTCCTTGCACTTCTGTCATGTGTTAGTAAACCATACACCATACTTTAAGTGTTAAAAGTCATATTTCACAAGAATAACCTCTATGATTCAAGCAAGATATTATTAAACTGCATCAAGGAAAGCAGATGGCACTAAAAGAAAAAAGATGGGGTGCATTTGTATGAACAAAATGTTTTTAAAAACAAGAAATGATAACTTGAAATCATTCTTTCTGAATGTCACATGATACCCGACACATATGGTTGATAAGTGCATTTGCTGTTTGTTTACTGCAGAAATAGAAATCATACACAAGTATTACCACAAGCCAATGCAGGAGCACACTTCCAACAGGCCAGCATGAAAGGATAATTCCAGGCTCCAATTCCCACACAGACACCGAGTGGCTCTCTTATAGTATAGGCAAATGACCCACCTGGAAGCTGAATATGTTGACCTGAAAAATATGAAAAAAAAGTAGTTCTACTGATTAAAATGCAACAGTCATTTCAATTTGCAATAAAATAAACAATCATGTGTGATGCAAAGATGTAATGAATGATGATACAGCATTTCTTTAGTACTTGAGTTGTGGCTTTAAATGTCAGTATTGCACTACTAGTGACAAAAATCTGATTTAATACAATGATTTTAAAGTTATTAAGTAACATTTCATTGAGCCTTTCTAGTTAATAGCTAAAGGAGCTAAAGCTATGTCAAACCCAGAGCTGTTGGACATGCTTCACTTAAAGAAATCCCAATCCCTCCGAGCTACATGCTCTAGGGACCTAAACCTTGTCACCACAATAAACAGAACTTGCTGGAGGGACAGATTCCTGTCCCATAGACTTCCTATACTCTCGAACAAACTACCTATCTGTATCAAACAAAGCTCTTCATTAGCACTCTTCAAGAAAAATCTTGATGATT